>NW_009207459.1:0-29636 GCF_000690835.1 Fulmarus glacialis
TCTAGTCTAAATCTATCCTCTTTTAGTTTAAAACCATTCCCCCTTGTCCTGTCACAACAGGACCTGCTAAAAAGTTTGTCCCCATCTTTCTTATAAGCCCCCTTTAAGTACTGAAAGGCTGCAATAAGGTCTCCCCAAAGCCTTCTCTTCTCCAGGCTGAACAATCCCAACTCTCTCAGCCTTTCTTCATAGGAGAGGTGTTCCATCCCCGTGATCATTTTTGTGGCCCTCCTCTGGACCTGCTCCAACAGGTCCATGTCTTTCTTGTGCTGAGGGCTCCAGAGCTGGATGCAGGACTCCAGGTGGGGTCTCACCAGAGCAGAGGAGAGGGGCAGAATCCCCTCCCTCGACCTGCTGGCCACGCTTCTTTTGATGCAGCCCATGATACAGTTGGCCTTCTGGGCTGCGAGCGCACATTGCTGGCTCATGTCCAGCTTTTCATCCACCAGTACCCCCAAGTCCTTCTTCCCAGTATCTTTCACATCACTTTTTACCCTTTCTCCTCCTCCTCATCTAGCTCTCATTCCAAGACAGCCTGATCATTCCAACATCTTTATAGTGTAATACATTAAAAAGAAACTTTGTTGGCTACCTTTAAAGCACTTTATATCACTTTAAATCACTTACGCTACCACAGCAATACTGCAAAGAATGCCATCTAATTTACATAAAGTCACCCAGAGGTTAATTAGTATATGGAGGTAAATTTCCAAAAGACTGCACCAGGAAAAAAGCAGCAAAAAGCAATTCTTTCCTTAATTGGTTTTGTACACACACCTCTCATTCTATGTTTTACAAATGTACTCAGTAATTTCTGTCTTCATTTTCTGGGAAGATTGCATGGCAGGTAGAAAGGAAGTCTGTCATTGTGTCTGTCTGAGTGGTTACTTGCTGACCTTTTGTTGTGGGATAGACTATTTGGAAACGTTGCCATCACAATTCCATGGTAGGTGCTGTAATGCTACACTCACGTGCATCCTCTACAGTGGAACAAAAAAAAAAATCCCCAGTTATCTCTCTGTTTGAATAGCTGCTGGGAAATGTTGATAAAAACATCACATTAGAATGACACAAAATAGTACACACCCCCAGCTCTGTCCACACTGCGGAACGGAAGGTGCTCACTTGGCAAGCCCACGTGCCAGAGGAAGAGCAGGGCATTTAATGTTAGCACGGAGGAGCAAAAGTGATTATTTTTCTTTTGTTTGAAAAGAAACACTCTGAGGGACCATCAGAAACTGTCTCTAGGTGACCAAGGAAGAAGGCAATCTCAGAGCCTTGCTAGATTCACCTCTGACTCTGGACACCCAGAACTGTGTATTGGCTCCATATCCATCTCTGGATCCTGAGACTTCAGTGGAAGTGGTTATGCTTTTCTACAAAAGCTTTGATCGACACAGTCCACGTTAATTCAAAGACCCTACTCCTCTCAGCAGTAACAGCATACACTTCCACTATCAAGACCCAGAAAACATGACGGGTTACACTACAGTGTTTTTCATGAGAGTTTTTAGCATTAGCATTTACTGCAACTAGACTTCTGCCTGAGCCTGAATCTTGATAACCTAGAAATGTTTAACAATGGTGAGTTTGGCTTTTTAAATATGAGTTAAAAGCTATGTTTCCTTAACGGCTTTGGAACTATTCTAACCCCAAAATGTGTCTTTCTCCGAAGTGAGTAGGAGAAATCCCTACAGCAGGGTTGAATAGCAGTAGCAGACTATAAAGACTTCAGCTTTAATTTCTGTCTTCTCCACCAAGCTGGTTAGACACCTGACAAAGCAATGCCAATGGTGGAGCCAAGGACCTACTCAAGTTCACGCTAGAAACAGAACATCTCCTGCCCCAAGGTGCAGTGTCAAAACCATGGGCACACTGTGCTGTACGGCCTCCACCGCTTTCCTGATCACTCCTCCCCTCTCTCTGCAGCAGCAAGGTGGTGGCTCCTTTGAAGGATGAAGTGGGTTTGCAGTTCCGTAAATGTTATTTCTGGTGAACATTTCTACAAAGGCTGCCTAGAAAGCAGATGTGATGCAAACATTTCCGTGATGAGGGGATATACAGCGGTACAGCCTCTCCCTGGTCACATGAAAGTATACGTTACATTCGGCACTGGTAATAAGGTAATCAGAGCCCTTCCATTTTCCTTGGTCATGAATAGATCTATCCTTGACAAGTAACATCCCTGTGTTCATTCAAAAGTTGTAATATAGTAAGAATACCAATAATCAACATTGAACTTATTTATTCTATTTATGCATCCATTATTCCTTATTATTCTTGGTGCCTAAGAAAGTGTTCTTTCTCTTCCTTTAAGCAGCTCTTGTCCATTGTTGGTGTTTACAATCTTCTTATTGTTGCTGAGGGTTCTCCTATACCCTCCCTGTCATCGTTTAGCAAAGCTAAATGCATTTCGTTATTTTAATCTTTCTTGAAAAGTCAATCCCTTAATTAGAATCTATGGTTGTGGAGTTCCACCGGGTGTCTGCAGGCTAGACACCACTAAGGCTATTTTCTTACTAATTGTGCTCACAGACAGGACATTTGTTAGTGTTGTTGATGGCATTGTTTGGTTGTTTTTTTTTTAAAGACTGTTTATCTAGGTGAGAGGCAAAAGGCAGAATTCATTAAATCAGATTTTCAAAGGATCAAAGCCTACAAGGCATAGAAAGTGATGATTTTCTTGGTTGGGATTTTAAATTGAAACATGCAAAGACAAACCTAAAAGCCAGGGGGTTGGAGAATTAGCACGTCAAAATCTCTCTGTAAAACGCAGAGATTTTAAGATTATGCTTGTGAAAGAAGGCTGTCAATGCTGATCCACTCTCTCTCCTACCAATCGCTAATGAGCTTCAAAAAATGTGGAAACACTCCTTGATTGCTAACCTACCAAATACATTTTGCTAAAGAGACATTTGGAGATTCAGTGGGAAGAACAGTAATGCCAAAAAAAAAAACCAAACCTACCTTGTCCTTTCACACTTTTGTCTCCAGTTTTGCTCACCGATCAGCCTGCATGCAAGTTTTTAGGAAGGATTTAGAACTTCTAGCATGCAATGGAAGAAGAATCAACCTTGACACAGACATCACAAGAAGTTTTTGAAATAGGTTTTGATGGGCTTCTCAGTGTGTCATTTCTTTCCTGTATACCTCTTAGGGATGTAAATTTTTTACACATGCAATTGCCCTCCACAGCACCACACATACTAGTCTAGAAAATAAATGTAGTAACAACCTACCTGAGGGATGTATCTTTTACCCAGCTTATAAATTTACTGTAGCTTGAATGTTTCTTATGCTTGGATACGTGCCATTTGATTCAGTTCTATCTAAATTAATTATTTCATTGCCCATGAGCTAAAACAAAAGCTGCATTGTTTGGACATACAAGGTAATGGTATTGCATCAGGGTATGCTCAGAGTGTGTTTCTATCTATCTCTTCTGTCCACCATTTCATAATACAGAGATTATTAAGATCAGCTGTGTAGGTTGGCTTCCTCTATAGCGCTCGGGTTGAATCCTGTTCTGTTACTCTGCGCTACGTTATCCAGTCACTTCTCCTGGGTCCCGCATTGTAATTTGCTGCCCACTTCCAGTCAAAAAAGTAGCCTTTTTGAGGCATTTCTCCTTCACTTGGGAGATGAGTCCCAGCAGCTGGGGCTTCCTAGTCCTTGCCATGGCCACATCCGTCCTAGACCTGATGTAGCCTTACGCCTGGTAACAATTGCCAATCTAGCGCCAGAAGACCACACTAACAATTTAGCTATGTGGCTAATCGCACACTAGCGTTTGGACCTGTGCCCCGGTTACTGGCACGGACGTGACTTGAGAACAAGTACCTGTTGGGCCACATGGTTACTGTGCCTTGGGGATGCCCGTGTCCTTCTATATGAGCTTCACAGCGTTTTGTGCCACCTGTAGCATCTATGCCTCCCCTGAGAGCAATCATTGCATGTTGTCCATCTCATTCCCCTCTTCCACCCCTCTTTTACAGCTGCTGAGGTAGGCAGACTTTCTCTTCCCTGCTCTCCTCCTGCCCATGCGACCTTTCCTGTGCCACCCACACAGTGGCTTAACTTGAGCAGCAGCAGAGCTTACTCCCTCTACAAATTTCCCCAGCACTGTGATTTAGGCATTCTTGTGGTATTTAGGAGCTGCAGCCTAAAACCCTGACAGTTCAAAACCTGTCCCATTTCCAAGGTGAGATGGCTAACACTGAAGACCCTGAAAGCTGAACTCAGAGTCCAATAGGCTAAGGCCCCTCTGGGAATTTCAGAAGAGGTTGGACATCTTGTCTGGTCACTCTGGAGCACGACAGATCTTAGGTGAAAGGCATGGGGCATTTCCTGACACTGGGCTGCATCTCAGCTGGCTCAAACCTTTTCTTTGAGGGATGTGACAGCAGACCAGGATGTTTCTGGAGAGTAAATGTCTAGTGGGTTAGACAGTGCTGGAGAGTAGGCAGTCTGGATCCCTGGGATTTAGCACGTGGATTTTGTCCAAGTCCCAATATAATTTTGAAAGGTGTGTGTGTTGCTGCTAATGCCCGCTCCTCAAAAAAATCTGGCAAAAATTTGCATGTGCTAATACCTATATACCTATACACCTATATACCTATACCCACATACCTACTGATTTTGGTTTTCAGTGAAACCCCTATATTTACACGACTGAATGACGTGTCTGCATCAAAAGGCCCTTGGCATGCAGCTCGCCACTGTGCATTGTACACTGCAGCTCCGTCCCAGGCCGACGTGCCAAACACTCCTAAGTTCAGCCATCCTGGTACCGTAAATTGGGAGATTCATTCCTCCTGTGTAAATAGGAGACAAGCTAGCTTCCAGGTAGCACAGAAAACCAGAAATGAATGCTTTTCCCCTTAAAAGAGTAAAAAGCATCTGTAGAAGGAAGACCCATCCTTTAAAAGCATGAAAAATATGTAAATTTTGAAATGATGCAACACGGAACAGTCACTGACACCCCTACTGAAACGTGACACTGGTTCCAGGATGTTCGGGCACTCCTGCTGGGACAGATAATCTGCATTTAAATTACAAGATTCAACCATATGTCTGGCTGGGAAATGAAAAGGTTGGAGTGATAGATACCACCTTGTGCTTCTGCTGTTGGAGTCTTTCATCCTGCTCAGTCACTCTCACGCACCGTGGTCTGCTCCAGGATAAAGTCTCTTCCTATTAAATAATATCCGAATGTCTCCAGGGCCTGTTTCAGAACCAAGCAGTCTCTTTTTTTCTCAGAAACTATATATCAAATCTTTGGTGGGAGCAAGCTTTTGACTAATATTCTCCTCTGGTTATTTAACTTGTAATGACTTATCAATTTAACCCATGCAACTTTTATTTGAGATTTAGGCTATGACAGATGACAAAAGGTAAATCTTCCTCATTTACAAAAAGGGTACACCCTACCTCCCCACTCTTGTGTGTGTGCATGTGTTTTAAAATAAGAGAGCAATATTTCCCTATAATTCAAGTAATTTTTAATCTTTTTTTTTTGCCCAGGTGGTATTGGTTAGCCTTTGCCATTATCTTTCAGTGGGAAAAACAATAGAATTAATTGGTGAGAAAAATCTCATTTTCAGCATTACGAAGAAGAAAAAAAAAACAGCATAAGAACAAAGATGTCTGAAATATAGAGCCTTTTCCCACATTTTCACTGTGTTACTGTTTCTGGACTTTTTTTTTTTTGACTTGCCATTGCACATGGCTCAAGTTTAAGAAACACAGCGTAACACAGGCTTAGTGATTTGATGATGGTACCAGCGAGTGGTAAAGGCACGATCTGGGTTTAGAAATCTGGTTGCTGTACTCTTCAAATCAGAAATACTCCCAGAATTTACAGTCTTCATTGCAACCCTTGGAGGCAGCCGGGGAGGACACTCTGCACAGCATCAGCGCGTTGCTGTCCTTGTAAATGCCGCCTGGATTTTGACGGGGACATTTTTAAGGTACACATGCAAGGAGCTGAGCTGAAAGCTGGAGCTCTTCAGAGGCAGAATCTGCTCGTGAGGACTTCAAAGGATGATGCCAACGCGGCGCTTTTCCGGGGAATTTTCTGGAAAAGATGGGTTTGCAGGTGAGCGAGGCAGGGGTCAAAAGAAGCCTTGCTGTGGTCTGTTTTCTGTCCGTCCGAGTCGCTTGCTGTGGTTTGCCCTCCCCGCTTTTGAGCCCCTGCTGTTGGGCTGAGCTGCTGGCTGAGCCCTGGCCAAATCGGCGTGGCGTGAGGAGCGTCACCGTCACCGGCGGTGGCAGGGGGGACTCCCCGTGGCCCCGGGCTGCTGCCCGGCTTCTGCTGTCTCCAGCCACCGAGGCAGAGCTTTGAACTCAGCTCTCACCTGCACATCTCTCTGCTTTTATCACCACTTCGGAAAAAAAGGAGAAAGACCATTCATTTAGATCAAGTGTGAACTGATAAAAAGGAATGTCCTTGTGAATTGCTCCCAGAATTGTCACTGGCCTCTAGTAAGAACAAAGAAATACAAGAATTGGCGTAATGACTCTGAAGGTACTTGTTTTCATATACTTTTTATTGTTGTTTTATTTCAGGGCAGTTTTAATTAAAAGTAAGCACTGGCAGTAATCATACGGCATATGCTTCCTTTTGGTAGCTTTTTTTTACTTAAAAGATCCTGATAGTGAGGTTGATAAATCATCTAAATGATCGTGCATGAAAACTTGTAAAATCTAATTTGGTACAGAATTTTTCCACACATGGCATATATCCTAAGTAAGTGTTTTGTAAGAGAGACCAGAGAGTTTTATGGAGTGTGGTTTGGTATGTAGTATAAATACATGTAATTTTGTATACATGCCATACACAAAATACTGTAGGTATCTGTTTAAAGGAAGACAGCATGACAAACCTCTAGGAGCCACAAAGTCTACCTGGTACGTATTACGCATCTTAACAACAATTGCCTAATGGATATGCTGATGCCAAAAGAATCCTTTGGGTCTTTCTGAGAAGAATACATACATCAGCTTCCATGAAATATGTCATCCCTTTCACTCATTTATACTAAGGAAATACCAACAAAACACTGTGTTTAAATAGCTTTAAGGATCTGATATAAATCAACAATAGCCAGGAAATTTAAGAAAACCAAAGCCTGACACTCCCTCTTCAGCACATTACACCCTGTTTTTGCAAAGCGAGTTAGAAGCCTTGGGTATCCCACCTCATTTTCAGTTCTTGATTTATGTCAGACCCTATGGGAAAAGTACCAGCAATAACAGAAGCTTCCACCTCAGCCCTTGCACAGCAAGAGTTCAGACGGAATCACAAGAAGGCACATGAGCTTTACATAAAATATCAGTAACCTTTTGGCCTGAGACACCATTACCCAGCAGCTGAGACCGAGTCCCCGCTCTACCCGGCAGTTCTCCGTGGCACCCCGAGCTGCCCGGCCAGCGCTGGTAAAGAGGCAATGCCCTGCGGAAGGGAGGGATGCTGTATACACGCCAGAGGAGCAGCTTTCCAAAGCCTGTAGGACGTTTTCCATGCTGGCTTCGGTTCACTGGCTGGGGTGATCCCGGCTTGGCAGCACTGCCTGTATTGCTGCTGCCAAGCCCTTATGCTCCCAGCGGCCCCCAGAGCTGGGCTGTGGTCAGGGTGGTCCTGCAGCGCAGCCCCCTCTGCACGGTCACGCTGCCCTGGTGCCCAGTTTTCAAGCTTCAGTACGTATTTCGGAATATACATATTGGCATAAGTAATGCCGATATGCAGTCAGTCTCAACCTTTCCTCTGATGCTACCCAGACAGTTAAATCGTTCTAAAACACGCTGGTTTTTTGTTTTTGATTAAGACAAGTTGAAAATATTTCATTCCAATGCAGGGTTAGTTGATGCAGGAGGACTAGATCAAGGCTTTTTTAACTACCCTTTTTTTTTCTTCCCCTCTCTCCTATCGCAGTGGTAACTGTTTGGCAGCAAGCCCCAGCATCTGCTTTGGACCCATGGAAAAGGAAGGAGGCGTCTTCCCCAAAGCCTTCTGGGCACCTCTAACCCCAGCAGCCTTGTCCTACCCCTGCAGCAGCTGCTCCCACCCACCCTACCCTCGTCACCCCACGGCCTTGTCGTCCCTGGGCCCTGGGGGTTCCTCCTGGCCGGAGGCAGAGCTGTCGCTGCGCCTGCAGTTGCAGGACTATCCCGGGAAATAGAGAGGTGGGCCGGGTCCTGAGGACTCAGGGCGAAACAGGGTCCGAGCGAAAGCCCCGGCTCCCTTTGCTGCTTTGTAATTCTAGTTATAACGTTGATTCATAGTGAAACAATTTGGTGAAAAGAAAAAAAAGACTTCCCTGTAAGAAGATTTCTTTTTATTGTCAACTTTCACACAGTCAGAGGAAGAAATTCCCTAGGCAATTAGAGCTTCTAACATTACAGGCACAAGGGTTGTTTTGAGAAAACAAACACATGTCAGCATTTTTTAAGTTATTTTTTCAACCTTTAGACATGTTGGCAAGGCATCGATTCAGTGGGTTTTCTTACATGAAGGCATATAGACAGGAAAGCACAGTACCAGCTGCGAGTGCAATATGCCACCGGTCTGTTAATGATAAAGAGCAACAATGCGAAGGAGCCCTAAACCAGACAAAGCAAAAGGAGGAGAGAGGCATCCACAGAAGTGGGTGTGTGGCAGCTACCCAATTATCGGTGATTTCCCTGGTACTAGTATCTAGAGTCATTAGCGTAAAAGCGGCATTGGTTAGGGACATCCGCACAGCTGTGAGTAGCTGACGGGTTTGGTTTTGTTTTGTTTTTCCCAAGTCCTGCTTTCCATAGTGGCAGCGGTGTAAAAATAAACTAAAATCAGTTTACAGGGAAATGTATAAACGCAGTATAATAATGGCTCCACTCTTGCGGCTTGCACCTTCTGTCTATTAAATATTAGCCCTCAATTTTCATACTATAACTTAACAAAGATAACAGCATTTAAAAAGAAATGTGATCATTTTAAGCTTTTATCTTAAAATTCTGCCCTCATTCACGCTAAGTAGCCCCTCTGACTTAAATCTGTTTATTACAGTAAGGTGAGTTACACTTGTAGCAATCAGTGGAAAACACGAGATAGTTCTTATAAAAATAAAAACTTCAGTGTTCCTGTACATATATTTAAAGAGAGTGCAAGATCCAGCATGTGTAATATTATTTTCAGCCAGCTTGGTGAATTTGTGTTGAACAGGTAAAATAGGAAACCAAAAAATAGAGTTTGAAAAAGGAGAGGAGAATTTAATAAATACATGCTAGAGCCAGAAGCTGTCAATTCCATATCATTTTCCCCTGAAGCGTATCTGTGACGAGCAGAGTCAATAGGGGAGGCATTTCCCAAACTCGGCCCCTGACCTTGCGGCTGGACCCTGTCCCTGCCCAGCCTCCCGCTGGCCCCAGCAGCCCTTCAGACCAGCCTGGATGGTTGCGCAGACAGATGTGATAACTTGACCAGTGACCTAGATAAGACGCGTTTCCTAACCCAGAGGGCAGACAATTTTAAGGGCACATCCCTGCCTCCCCTCCACAGGAAAAACCTGCACTTCACCCAGGACGTCTCCGCTTGGGACAGCCGTGGTTTCAGAGGATGGCAGGGGCTGTCATCCAGAGGCAGTGATTCTGCATGGCAGCTCTGTGAACGTGGCGAAGGACTGGAGGGAAGATATGAAGAGAAGATGAATCTGTTCAGCACTAAACATGTTTATTTTAACTTCTCTGAAGCTTCTGAAAAATCACTGAGCAAAACTCCAAGGTATAAATCAAAGTGAGAGAGAGAAAGAAAAAGGGCAAGCGAAAGAAAGTCATTACTTTGATTGGCAATGAAAGATTACTCAGGATCCATAACTGTGTTTGCCTAGCTCAGCTCCCAGTTCACCATTCCAAAACCCTCGAAAGAAACCCATGTTAAAAACAAAAAACAAACCAAAAAAGCCCAAGGTGTTCACAGGAAAATGACTTGTGTAACGACAAGTGGAAATTTGCATTCTGCCACCCATGCTTACGCTGCTACATTTTCTTTACTATTAAAAGCATATTTCAAAGGATCCCAAGCTTTCTCTACTAAGTGTTTAAATTAGAGAATAAAGGCTAAAATGATTAACATAAAGATGGCTATCTGATTTTTTTTTTCTCTCTTCAGTTTCATGTCCCTCAGCTACGCCTTAGTGCAGCCCAATTTACAGTATAAGACCGGAAAGTCAGTACTAGGCACGCAGTTACAATAAGTACTGTTCTCACTTGTTCACTATAAGCTCCCTATTTCCTTCTTAAAAGTTGTTTTCAAAAGGATCTGCTTGCGTAATTGTGCAGCAGCAAGCCCTGGTAGCCTCAATCCCCAAGAATGTTTTCAATGACCTCTTCCTGCCCAGTTTTTCCATGAGAGAGAGAGAACTGTTGGGAAAGGGGGAGCCGACAGTCTTACCAGAGGGTAAATGAGTAGACAGATGCAGAGCAGAGATTAGTGTTTTAGGGAAAAAAAAAAATTCTTTTTTTTTTTTCTTTTTTTTCTCCTTGGTGTTAGGATCGCTTTTAAAAAACACACCCTCATTTTAACATTCCATGTCCTTTTGGTTGGCATGGGCCTTCCAGCAACAAAGTAGACCCTAATTTTAGAGGTGAGAGTATTAAAGCAGAGGAACGGGTGTGTTTCACCCACACAATGGCTACCGGCATCAAATCCAGGTTGTGGATCAATCCTGGCTATGAAGAGGCTGGGTAGCTTTGCAGTGACAGTATGAGTCAACGTGGCCATTTGCACGACCGATAAGTAAGTGCAAACAAAGGGTAAGAGGACAGTAGCCAGAGCATCAAAAATGAAATGTCTGCTTCTGAGGGGAGCCGAGCTCACTAATGCAAATACATACCTGTACCACATGTCTGGCAAATCAAGATTTGTTTATTTACAGTACCAGTTTTGGTTATGGAGAACTCTTCAAAAACCTAAGGGCAAAATGACCTTGAGAAGTTCACATTATTAAGAATTAATTATTACCCTCTGACAGACCCCATTTATCACCATGAAAACCAGATACTTTAATTAAAGCACTTCTGGCATCAGAGCATGTTCCCTTCACATTAGATTTTGGTTTAGATTTTGTTCCCAGGGGAACCACAGGAATTCTTAAACGTACCAAAGAGCAGTTTAAAGATTTTCCACTATGATGAGTTTAAAAGTTGTTGTTTTTTTTTTTTGTCCCTGAATCAAGCTCCATAATAACCTCCATAATCAAAGAATTATCTTTGCTAGTGACAAAATTAATAATCAGAGTTTCGGTTTTTAACCCTGCCTGTCACCTACAGCGCTGACGCCGAGGACCACGGGGTAGATTATTCAGCAATTAACATTATGTGATGTTGCTGAATGCGGCATATTTCCTGTAGCTTAAAAACATGCCACGCTGTGGCAATACAGAGTAGGCAGCTTTTAAAGTTTGGATTAAATCTAAGTGAAAGTCTCCCATGACTCGTTTAACTTCTGCCATTACCTTATGTATTGTGATAACGGTGTAATGCAAGGTAGGGATTTAAAAAGACAAGAACATAAATCTTTCTTTGAGATTGATGACATTTTGCTCGTTGCCTGTGCGTCAAGAGGACGGAGGGAGCTTGCTGTGTTGCAATTTCCCACCCTACTCCTAGTAGGAGTGCAAAATGAAAACTTTACACTCGGATCAAACCCCGTTTTTGCCTCCAGGACAAAACTTCCCATCAGATTAAGACCTGCAAAATTTGGTCTCACAGGGAAGAACTCAGGAGTCCTCAGTAACATCCTGAGGAGCCCTTACCGCTTTGTTCGCCACAATCAGCTGCGAAGTCCCCACCATCGCTTTGGTCGCATTTTTCCCCAGACGGGAAAAAAAAATCCGTGCAAATACGATGCCCCAGTGCTCCGTACTCTTAACTATTCACCCCAAACGGTCTGCCTCTTTAAATGAAGCGCAGGCTGGAACACGCTATCTGCTTCTCAGAAAGCCGAAGGTGGATGCGTGCCAGGGATTTGTGCAGCTTCCTGGCTTTGCTGATAAAGAAGGGCCACTGCGAGGTAAACCTCTGCTCTCTCTCCCAACACGTTTCCTCTGCGGCTGCCCAGAAACAGGGGACCCGAGAAGACAAGGAAAACACGGAGCCCGCTGCCTGGGCAGGAGGAGGCCTCTGAAGAGTTCGTGCGCTTCTGCATTTAGAAATGTGAGCTTCGAGCCCGGGCATTTGCATCCGCGGGTGGAAAGTATGAGAAAGCGCATCTAATGCTGAAAGTTAACGATAGCATTTGGCCATGTTAACCAGTAAATGACAAGGCAGGGTCATGGGAGTTAATTATTCAAGTAAGTGACTGCTAAAAGAAATGTTTAAGAAACGCTGTAGTTTGCAGTGACTGCAATGGAAAGTGACTAATCATTTCAAAGTTTAACCTTGACAGCTCTAAGCCGACCCTTCGTGCTCTTTTTCTGGTTTTGTTTTTTAAATCAATATTGTCTACCTCGCAGGCCGAACATTAAAGGTTTTGCAGCAAAAAAACCCCAAGCTGGCTAGAAAGGCACCTGTGACATGAAGAGAAGAGCTTCAGGAGAGAAGCCATCTGGGTTAGAGGGGTTCAGCTTTGGGAGAAGGGGGCTCTCGCCTCAGCTCCCGACCTCCCGCGTGGTGTGGGGCTGCTCTCTTCGCCTTCGGGACTTGTGTATTTAGGTTATAACCTCTCTGGGGCAAACTCTGCCTTGTTTGTACAGTGCCAAGCACAATCAGGCCCTGCTCGCCACTGATGTCCCTCGGCACTGCCATGATATAAACGCTAACGAAGAGAGACTGCTCATACCTGTGTAGCCCCAACAGAATCCACCACTTAAAAAATTTCATTATTTTTTTGGTGCCCGGATAATTTAAAAAACTCCCAGGCAAAATACAATTACTGTCCTGCCGTAACCGCTAAGCTTCTGTGGGACATAGCTGCATAATTTTAAGAGCCAAACATTCCACTAGACCTCTTTGTTTCAACAATCAAATACCAGAGAGGGAGGTAATACTGACAATGTATTTTTCTTCTTAGGTATGCTGAACTGCTTTACAAGTTCTTATACTGAGATATGAGTCTACAATACACAAAAAAAGGCAAGTATAAGCTAACATTTTATAACAACAGTACAGCATATATACAGCACTTCTCATCCCAAGTGTACTTAAATCGGACATACAGTTGTCACTTGACCTCCCAGGAAAGTGCAGCTATCTCCAAACTGGGACACAGCATGTGTTTAATAAACAATATTTGAGGTTTGGACATGGACAGGAATAATTTTTTCCCACTTACAGCTCTGGTAAGGATAAAGCAAAAAATAAAAGCACATTTAATGTGTATATGCCTATTAAGATGCGGAAACTAAGAGGAAGGAGGACTAGGGGAACCTAAATATGAAGAATATTTTATAGAGGGTAAATATGAAATTTGAGCTGGAAGATGAGAGGGCAACTGAATGAATATTATTTTTTCTTGGAAAAAGAAATGCCTTCGAGGTTATAATACGGTTATTTAGAAGCCTGGCTTTACCTTTATCTGAAAACCAGAACCCCCGGTGTTATTTGTGCCCATTGCTGGGGTGGGCTCTGCACTGGAATACATCCTTTGGGAATACCTCAAAGGGAAGACTGCAAAATCCTCAGTAGTATTGCCCATGAGAAAATGTTAACTCCTCAGGAGTAATTCATTCTTGATGTGTAGCATGAAATCACGGAGCTTCCTATTGTTGTGGGAGCTTCCTATTCTTCCTGCTCGTGTTGTAGGGGTGCTAGAAAGGTTATCTTGCTGGGTTCTCAAAAGACAAGGAGGTCTTCTTGTAAGACGGGTCAACATGCAGGCATGGTCAACCCTTCCTTAAACGTTGCCTTGCATATGTTGCCCAAAATGGCTCTTTAGCAACAATCCACAGTCCCTTGAGTGTATACTACAGTGATTACCCTTGTCTCAAGATTAAGTCCTGCTGCCCAGGGTGTCATTGTCCCTGGAACTCCTGGAACAGCTTTCAAATGGTTGGCATGATCTAGAAATGGGCTTTCCTTCCTGCTAGTCCACCCTTGTGAGCGCAGTTGCCACCTCTGCAAACAAACATGCGCAGCTGGGAGAGAGAACATTCAGGCTGAACTTGAGGAAAGTCTCAGGTAGCAGTCCTTGGCCTCCTAGCAGGAACCACAAAAGTTAAACTTCAGAATAAGCAAGTAAATAGAGATGTTTGTTTTGGATAATCAGAGGACTTGTAAAGCTGCGTTACCAGAGAGATTGCTGGCAACACTGAGTGGCAGACATATGACCATTCTACCAGAACACAGGAGACAGGAGAAAGTTCAGGACCACGCTTGTGACTGAATGCCATTTTCTGTATCGATGGAGCAGTCCCAAACGTCACAGGGAGCTATCAGTGGTCAGGAGGAAGGAATTTCAGCCATGGCTAGAAAAAGTGTACTCAATGAGCAGGGGAAGGGTGGTGGGAGGCGGAGGGCGTAAGTACAAAGAGAACCTTTCGTGCGATTCATACCTGAGAATAAATGTAAAAAACATAAAAAAACCTTAAAGTTATCATTGCAAACAATCCAGTGGCAAGTCAGCCTACATTAAGAGTAAGCTTGTAAGATAAGCATGCAAATTAAAGATTGCAGAAAGCAGAGGTTTGGTTTTCAAGTCCCATTGCTCGAGGCAAGAACAATTTACTCTCCTGCGGTACTTGGACTGAGGCAGAGGGATGCGGTAAAGGCAGTGTGGGTGTTCACAGTGTTCACTTTGCTTTTGCCTGGGAAGCTAGGAAGCCACAACCATTCTTTGCTTGTAGACTTTTTGTTGCTCTAAGCATGAATGTCCCTTTTGTCCTCTAACAATCCCATTTTTGTGTTTAGGAAGTCTTTGACCCTTTCCTGGACTAGGGATGGAAGCCAATTGAAGCAGCAGGATGCTATTCTTCCAAGACTACTTTATGGTGCTCTCTTTTGATGCCATTGCTGGCATCATGCAAGCCAGGGTGATTTCAAGCTACTTTGCTAACTTGCCTTCATCAACCTATACCAATGGTGATAACCACTCATGTTTTTTCAATCTTCCCTGCACCATTCTTGCACTCATTCCCTAGGAATAATTTCAGCTGGTGGTTATAGATCTTCAGCTCAACATTACGTGTCCCAGAGCAGGCAGAAGGGATGAAGAGAGGCTCTGCACCATCCTCTCTTGATGCCAGCCTGCTTATTTTTCTGAGTATCTTTATGGGGAAACTTTCAGTCAGTTTTGAGTTTTCCTTCCTTCTGTAAACCTACCAGTTTTAGATAGTGTGGCAGTGGTGTATACTGTCAGATAAGCATTGGTACTTAGATGTGCCTGAGCTCCCTTTATAGTCATTAGACATGATTCAGGGGCAACAGTCACATATTTAGTGCGTTTTTAGGAACTGCAAGGTATCCACCATTCTGTCTACCTGTCTAGCCTCCAGCTGCCACTGTGGAAAGGTCTTCTGTGGGTCGGTGCTTGGTCACATCTGCCACCTCCCCATGGATATCTTGGATACCATAAGTGATCTCAAACAGCACTAGATCCTTATCTGTGGACAAATAAGCTCCTATCTCACATCATCTAGCTCTGTCTATATTTACTGGTAAGAAAGAGGTGTCTATTTATCTCACCTATCTGAGAATGGGCTGGTGTGCCCCGGGGGGATTCCTGTCTCTATCCATCGATTTAATAGGAATTTAGGTGAGTAGATGACTGATTTTTAGATGGCTATAGTGAGGTGAAATGAATCCCATCCGTACTGGCACATGATTAATGTTGGAACAGTAAGCACCTTGCACTTTGCTCTTAAGTGTCATAATAATTTTGGTTAGGTTTAATGTGTTTTAAAAAGTGTTCCTGCTTTCATTAAATTGATCCTTGTTAATTATAATGCAATAAATTTTAGAAGAGGCTTTAAAGGGTAATGATTTATGCATCTATGTTCAAAAACCAGAAATATCAGACAGAAAGACAGCAAACTCCTACTGAATTCAGAACATGGGTTTGAGAAGTGATTTTAAATCCCTATGCAAGTTAAATAGAGGGAGAAATATGTACAAGACATACTGCTATATTGTGACAAACCATAAAGAAGCTTTCAGCTATACAGCATCTTGACAAGCTGTTCAAAATCAAGTGTTTAACCTCACCCTTTACCCTGATAATCCGGTTTCCCTCTTTGCTTCACACATGTATTATGCCATACTTAACACACAAAAGAAAAAAAAGTTAGTATTTTCTTTACTGAGAGCCAACTTTGTCGTGATGCACCCCATCACTCTTCTTGTCTTTTATTATAAGAAAAGCATCCTGTGCTTGCTGGTATAGCAAACAGATCTCTCCTAGCAGTAGTCCTGATAGCCGGAACAGGGATTTATGAGGCCAGGAAGCAAAGTATAGTCTTGCCCCTCAAGAATAACTGCTAGTGTGTTAATCTGCCAAAAAAAAAAAAAAAAAAAAAAAAACCCCTCAAACATAACATTTTTTTCTTAAGTCCTGTCTCTCTAAAGATACGGGCTTTACTTACTTCCTCTGAGCAGTCAGTGTTCACGTTAGTGACACAACCTCAGTGATCCATTAATGCTCATAAAACTCCATACCAGTATTCAAAAAGTATTTATAGACTCGAAGACAGAAGTCAGGGCATATCCCTACCATAAACACCACCTTTTTAGCAATGCTTATTCCACAAATTTATTTATTCATTGCTCAGTCACACCTAGCATGGTAGTCCTTCTGGACAATACATACCTACAAGACCTGGTGATTTTCATGCATTATCGATATCATCTACTTTTCTTAGATTGCCCTTTTCTGATCACTATTCAAACACCTGCTGCAGTTGCTGAATTTCTCCTGGTATATCCCACTTAGCTGCTGTGTCTCAAAAGAATTCTGCTGGTCTGCTGAGGAGCTGCATGTGAGATGCTAGAAGGAATGCCAAACGGTGCAGGGAAATGTCTAAAATGTCTAAAAAACCCAAGAAAAATTGAATTTTATCAGATAAAATTGAAGTACCTGTGCAAACTTGGCTCTGAGTTCTCTTAGTGCACTACTGGTATTTCACAGCTCGTTACAAAAATGCCTCAGCCAGGGCACTGTGAGGAAATGAATGGTGATACTTGTCCATCATGTCTTGAACTTTTTGTGAAGATGCATGTCGTGGGCATAGAATCATAGAATAGAATCATAGAATCATTAAGGTTGGAAAAGACCTCTAAGATCACCGAGTCCAACCATCAGCTCAACACCACCATGCCCACTAAACCACGTCCCGAAGTGCCTCATCTACACGTCTTTTAAATACTTCCAGGGATGGTGACTCCACCACTTCCCTGGGCAGCCTGTTCCAAGGCCTGGCCACTCCTTCAGTAAAGACATTTCTCCTAATGTCCAATCTAAACTGGTCATTGCCATCAAGCTAGGGAAAAGCGAGGGACGCTGTGTGGTGCTGCTGGTGGCAGCGTGCACGCTGTTTGCAGCAATGTTGGTGTATGCATGCTACCAATAAAACTTTCAAGGTATAGAAATGGACTGAGTTGGTTTCTGTTATTGTTGTTTTTCCGAGTTAGGGAAATATAGGACCCGGGACTACTTCCACTGACTAAAATGACAGCAAGAATCAGGAAAAAATAAGCTGATAGACATGATTATAATGATTATATTTCCTCTCAGAACCAGTTATCTGTTGTACCACTCCTAAGATAAAGGTGTAGCCTATGTATATATAAAAAGCAGGAAGAAACAGGTGAAATATTTGGGGCTAATTACATGCTGAATGTGTCAACTACAGAAATATTGGGCTGAATTTTCAGAAGCACTGCTACACATTGGTTTTGATTGTGTCACTCTTCAGGATTTCTCTAGATCAAATGGCCTCAAATCACTGTATTTCCTACTAGATACCAGCCTTTATGCCCAAATTCAGTGAAGGAATAATAAGCGTAGCACAGGAAAGTGATTTTTTACTTCAGTTGATCACCAATTTACACATGTACCCTATGCTGTATTTATTCTTACAGCAAAAAATTGTCTAAAAATAGCCATTACTAGCAATAGGAACTCTGGATGAAGGGACCAGCTTAAAGAAAATCTGAAAGTGAATGTGTCTTTTGAAAGCACCTGTGCTATTCAAAGGTCAGGCACATGCTGCTCTTTCCTTGCTTCCTAATAACGAAGCAGTAAGCTTGTTTCATGGTAACAATAATAGCCACTGTACCAAATTCAATCCAGCACTCTATATACAGTGATACTGACATCTGATGATATTTGTGACAGATTATTATGGTCCTCCATCATCAAAGTGCAGTAAAAATTCAAGGCTGCAGTAAAAATTAATCTGGCCATGAAACTGGCCTGTAGTTATCCCCCACCACACTACTGCAACATGGATGTATACAAGTCATCAGACATGACTTTGTGAGGGTATTAGATGTACATAAAGCTTCCAGAGAGAAACAGAGGGTTGCTACAAAATATTCAGAAACCAACTACTTAAAGTGCATCTTTTTACATCTCCTGTGTCATTACAGACAGTACCATGAGTAAGTGACTTAGCAATATCTAGGATGTTTTGAAAACCTACTACCAGTGAGCTGGGAATAACATTTCACCTTTCATATCGAGACTACTGATTCAAAGCCTGGCCTGAGTCAATCTGACCAGGAAGATGGTTCTAATTTAATTGCTGATTTGAAATAAATCAGTAGTTTTAGTGAAAACCCTAAGGATGAAAGTCTTCATTACAAAACCACAGCCATCCCTAGGACTCCTCTGGATCCTCAGAAAAGGTGAAGGAACTGAATACCTAGAAGAAGAAACTGGTCATTGCCATCAAGCTAGGGAAAAGCTAGGGATGCTGTGTGGTGCTGCTGGAGGCAGGGCAGGGGAAGAAGGTGTATCTCCTGTTGATGGAAGACTTTTATCTGAGACTTATCAAAGGGACTAATACTACATTCATTCAGTAAAATACTCATTTGGAGGTCAAAAAAAGTACTGTCACCTGCGAAGGAGAGGAATATAAATACAAACATAAAGGCATGTAAATTATATCCTTAGGTTTTGCCTCGTTCGCTTAATCGCTTTTGTATTCTCAGTTTGTAGAGCATCTGTATGATCCATACACGGTAATGATTTCATGCACAAACTTCAGTACGCACAGTGCTGCAGAAGTTGAACAAACCTTGTCAATCACAGAACACAGGAAAACCTGTTGGTGGAACAAATTTGCTGCATGCTTTAATTGTAGTCAAAGGGGCCTAGCTTCTCCTAGATTGTCATGGTTTTCTTGTTCAACTAGAATGTCTTCCATACATCTGAAATTTGCTCCAGGTTATATGATGTTTTGTGATCCATCACAACATGGCGTATTACCAATTGTTACTATATAATCCACGATGAAAATATGTCCTTAATGCTCCATGACAAATGGAAAGAATTTGGGTATATCTTATTTAAAACAGTAGAGGGGAAATGGAATACAGCCCAGCTCTGTAGTTCAAATTTATCCTTTCGTTAAGGGGAAAGACGTATACAAGTAAAAGGTATCTGCAACTTAGATTATTCATAAGAGGGAGTCAATGACTTAAGCTTTTCTGAGTTGGCTTGCCCATTTTTTTAACTGTTTCCTACCCATACATATTTCTGTAATAAATGTGCCAATATAATTTTGGGTATGCTTTTATGATATTCAAATAGGCCTTCTGGAAAACTCGTTTAGCATTTGAGTGTAACACTTCTACAGAATTAGAAAAACAGAACAGAAAACTTTGCCCTTTTGAAATCAGTGAAAACAGCCCTTTTGACTACTCGAGACTGCAGTTGCACCATTTTTTAACTTTCTTTTAACATTCCATAGCATGATAGATGCAATGCCAACACAAAGAAAGGTACATGGTCTCTACTCCAAACAGCAAGCATTGCCAAAGAGAATTTTTTCTATTATGTTCTACGAACTAGTTTCAAACTCTATGGCCACGTGTTTTTTAATAAATTCTATAGGCTTTTAAAATGTTATCCATAGATTCTCTCACTTTAATTACTTTTAAAGATCTATCATCCTTTTCCAGGGATCTGCTTATTATTATTAACATTATAGTGTTAATACTTTTTGGTTCAGACTTGTTTGTAAGTAATACAGCGTGACAGTACTGTAGAAGAATCATTAATTATAATTTTAAATGTATCCAAATATTTTGAAAAAGAAATAAATAGATTTGATTACTGTGTATGATCTACTTAATGCACCTGTAAGTAGATGTTTAAATACTCTGCATTTGCAACTGGAATTGAGCCTTTTTATCCTACCTGCAGCTGGGCTACAAACTGAGTGCATAAATAACAGGTGTTCTAGTTTCAGTGACTTATTTCTCAGCTTCCTCAGGGACAGTTAAGCCACTAAATATTTCTCATATATGCCTTACAATATAGAGTCTCAAATCAAAACCCTGTCATTGTGGGATGCCTCATGTTGAGATTAACCATTCTCTTATTTGAAGATTTTTCTTCTGGATCAGTGGCTGGCTGTTCTGGAATGGCCAATGTTCATGGCTGATACTAAACAGGCACAAAAAAAAAATCTCATTTTCCTTCACCAAAATTTGACTTTGTTTTCCTGATGCTGCACAATGCATTTTAATTAAAAGGTTTTAAGGAGTGAAAGTGAGATAGAGCCTGGAAGCTATTCTACATTCTTCTGTGCCTTTCAGTTCTTCCCTTTTGTTCCTTCCCCTCCTTCCACCATGTCCAAGACAGACTGCATTGCATCAGTGCGGTGGCAGATGACCAACAGTGCTACATTTAGCTGTTTGTAATAAACATTCCCTGAATTATGGGAATATTTCTACCTTGGGAACTAAGTATGATGCACTTTTGGTTTTTTCCCCTGCCTGAATTAGCAAGAGACAAGAACTGAAAATCAACCCCAGGAATCTTGCATGACCCTACAAAACATTACCATTAAAAATAATTGTCACTGGTAAAGCTGGGATTATTTGTACTCATATAAATTTACCTTTGTTGACTGAAGCTTTAAGTACTGCATTTTGAGGCAGTAATACAGTTGAAGTAATACAGTTGAAGACGTTTCAAGATCGTAATTAACTGGAAGACATAACATTGACTGAGGACCAAAACCAACTCAAAATCAATATGAAATATGGATACCTCATGGGACCAAAAAAGTAACTGCAAGAGAGTATTCTTCACAGAGTAGGTATATTTCTAGATGGTTTTGGACCCTAGGCTGTTGAAATTGTTATCACAGACCCCTAAAGAAAAGACAAAAAAATTGCCCCTGAAGTCTGTAGAAGACTAAAAGATTAGGGGAGTGACCAGTCAGTATCATGGAGAACTCTGTACAATTTGGTAAATAGTTTAATAAAACTACTTGTATTTCAACATGGTGACAGGAAAACTCATTCATTTACAAATAACGGGAGAAAAAATGAATCTGAAAAAGCTTGTGAGAAATAAATCAGGTGAACAGGCTGTCCCAAGGTAATGCAATGCTTACATGTAACCCAGGAATTTTGTACTCAGAAAGCGTAGGAAGACTACATACTGCTGTGTTTCATCCTGCTGGAATACTAAGCCCAGCTCTGGTGTCTACAATTTGATATGCACTTGAAAAATCAAAGATGTTTCAGACAAGGTCCTCAAGGATAAATAAAATGGAAACTCTTCCTGATGGAACTCATGGAATGAAATACTTAAGGCATTGAAGACAGAGGTGAAAAATTACCCAAGTACCTACCTGGAGAACAGGAATTCAGTAATAATGGGCACTTTGATCTCACAAATAAAGGTTTAACATGTTCTGAAGGCTCAAAAGGGCTGTTTTCACTGATTTCAAAAGGGCAAGGTTTTCTGTTCCACCGGAGTGGCAGAGATATGGTCAGAATTAGAAGTGACAGGATTGAAATTTCATCAGTTTTGAGGTCTTCAAGAAAAGGCCTCCATCCCTTATGATGACTGATGATTTCCATGCATGAGGTAGCTGACTATGGTGAGAAGGACATGGTTCTTTCAACTGCAAAAGGGAAAAGCCTTATGAACAGGCTATTATATTGAACTCAGACACTTTGATGTAGTGTTTGTTAAGATTTGTTGCTTAAAAGTTAGGTAACTAGCAGGTGTTGTGTCTGTAGGTGTGCAAATAAATTGTGTATCTTGGAAGCATTCTTAAGAAAGGAACAGTGAAGAGACATGAGATTCTTTGGTTGAAATGATGTAGATGGGTTAGGAATGCTTTATGAATAGATAGGCCGCACATTCAGTAAGTAAAAGAACCTTGAAACTTGGTACTCTACGTAAATTAGATAGAGAAGCTACCTTGTAGGGTAGATAGGTAAGGTATACTGGAATAAGCTAGCTTGTTACAAGTGAAAAACATGTAAACCAAGCCAAGGGATAGACGGAGCATGCGTAAAGACTGAGTTCAACCAGAGGGCACTGTGATGAAGACTATCGATGACCACCAGAGGACCCGAAAGGCCCAGCTGGGCAGAGGGACACCTCCAGCGTAGCCCAGGGCAGGGCTGGGTGCCCGGGGCTGAGCTGAAATGGGGCCCTTGGGCCATGGGCAGGGTGTGGGGGGAGATCCCAGCCGAGGCTGGTCAAGGCCCTGGTTAAGTGATTTGGCACGCACACTAGGTGAAGCGATCCCCTGTGCGTCCAGCACTGCAATAAAGAATACCTGCTTTCTAAAACTCCAAATTGAGTCTTAGAGAGTTAGGAACTTCTTCATTTCACTTCTTACAGAAGCACAGTTAGAGCATCTCAGCTGGATGCTGAAATGCGTTAATTCATAGGAACTTTTGAAGTTAGACCTCTCAAAGAAACTGAAATGAGAGTGAGGCCTTGAAACATAAAATGCTCAGATGTATTTGTTGTGTTCACCAAGTCGCCAGTGGAGCAACGAGCCCAACTGAAGGGTTTCTTTGTGTTAGTCAGCAGTGTCAGGTCGAGATGGCAGTCCAGTGACCATCACGCATATGTGAGGCCACAGGCCAGGTGTGAGGTCAATCCAAGATGGCCAAGCAACAAGTCAGGCCCAGCTGGGCAGAGGGACACCTCCAGCGTAGCCCAGGGCAGGGCTGGGTGCCCGGGGCTGAGCTGAAATGGGGCCCTTGGGCCATGGGCAGGGTGTGGGGGGAGATCCCAGCCGAGGCTGGTCAAGGCCCGTAAGCCCTCTGGGGCCTGGACAGCAGCCTCATAAGGCTGAGCAATTAACATTTGTTTTGGTTTATGCCAGAGACCTTCTCAGAAAAGATGTCCTCAGCACAATGGCATTTTCTGGCAAGATTGCTAATCTGTATCTCTTACTACGTCACCCATCCTTTCACAGTACAGATGAAGAGTGATGTTCTCATACAAGCATTATGTTGTCTTCTGAGACCATTACTCCCTGATGCATAGCATCAGTTTATGAAGTGATGGCAGCTTTCAGGTCATGAGATCATATCAGGCTTTTTAACCTGCTGTACTCCTTCCTTTATACCGCAGACATCAGGTTTTAGTTGTTTACAGTATCTTGTCAAGTAAAATGTCAATGGATGACAACCTAAATTTAATCATTGCCCTTCTGTAATTTAATCTAAATACAGATCAGTCTGGTTCTGCAGGTTATTTTACAGTGTTTTGTTATTTTGATATTGTTTTCTAACAACACTTTAGATTTGAGATAACAAGGATTGGCAGTTACATGACTCCACTCCCCACAAAAATCTGTAAGTTATCTACTAATTTTTGTGGCTTGCGTTTCATTCTTTCTACACCAGAAAATAATTTGTTATGCCTAATTGCCTACTTAATTGCAATATTTTCTAGTAAAGCTATCTTAAGAAAGTGAATATAGCAAGCTAGGACAAATATTAGTCTTCTTCAGCCAGCATAAACATACCTATGCCTACCTTGCTCCAGGGGTCCAACAATTTCTGTGGTGCCAACACGAGCTCTTTCATTTGCCTTGGCCTGTATTTTTGGTATATGCAACAAACTTAAAAATACTTCCTTTTCATTTCTTATATTTCCAATACCTAAGTTCCCTTTTTGTAGCTTTTGAAATAGTTTTTGTGAAAGATCTTGGAAACATTATTTTAGCGTATTTAGAGAAAATCTCATCTACTATTGTGACGACCATCCATAAATCAATAGCAATAGCTGGGAATATGCTATTATTATATAATTATTATTTTATGTTTTTATTTTACATATCGTAATACAACAGTAGTTGTACTTTCCTTAGTATCTCACCCCCACCAGTAATCCAAATTGCATCTGAGATCAGACAGTTTATTTTTTCTTTATCAGGTCAGCAGACACGTAGTCTGCCTTTAGACTTTGCTCTGTTGCACTTTTGCCAAACTTCCATGCCAGGGATGTCTGACCTTTTGAATCAGGGCTGGATACCTGTTCTGGAAACCTCTGCAGTTTGCTCTCTCACACTACTCTCCTGTGTCTCATGGATGCAACAGCAGCTCACAGGGCTAAATATCTGGTAATGTGTAAATGCATTTCCGAAATGTTAAAAATACCTTTGTGACCAGATTAAATTGTCAGTTGCAGAGCCCTGCTGTTAAGAATATACCAACCAATGCATTTTTCCCCAGATGTGAATTCAATCTAAAATCATGTATGTATAGCTGAAAAAAAAGGAGTATCTGTTCTCCGAGGTGTAGAAAGGGTGTTTGTGAAGTGCTTTTGGCAATGGCAAGAAGTGGTTTATGGTTAGCTTCCATCCACACCTCATAAATAACATTCTCACTAATAAAGACAAAAACTTTCTACACCTAATTACTAAAGCCAAAGTGTCCCTCTCTGTTTGCTCTCATCACCATTCTGCATTTGTTAGCCTCTCTGAGGCAGTGATCTTCAGTTTTGACAACACAGTTATGAGAAACATGGGGGGAAAAAAAAAGTACCTTCTGGCTTGTTAAGGCAGGTAGGTGATGGCCTCAGCTGTGCTTTCATTTCCCTGTACATATTGTTGGGTTAGCTTCTTAATGAGGTATGCTATTTCCACCATATGAAATTTTTGTTTCTTTTTTCTTTATTCCAGAAGCCCTAACTCTTTTCAAAGCTGCCAGGAGTCACTTGTCAACCTACTGTTTTTCTCACATCAAAATTTCATCTACGTATACCTTAACAGCCTCTAGACTGTCAGAAAGGTGTATTTTCATGTGAAACATCTGTTAAAAACAACTCAGATGGTGATCCTCAAAAACAATGTTTCCCAATAGGGAGGAAAATGGTCAAAAAAACTACTTTATTTTTTTACATGAAGTGCAGAAAAATATTTCCAACTCTTCTCTACAGAAATGTATACCCTAGTCTGTGGTGGAAAACGTTCCCACTTTACAGGTTTCATTGTTTTTGATCTATAGAGAAATGAAAGATTCCACTGTTTTTTCCACTGTGCTTCCTCCTCTGGCCAGGAAGTTGCACCCACGCTACCCGTTGTTTCATTTGCTTTCCTCCTGCAGAGCGGTAATTCTGTCCTGTTCCAAAGCAATTTCTGTTTCAGGATGAAGGGTGTTCTCCCAGGAATTTGAACCTGAGGGTGTAGGAGAGTGGCAAGAAGAAGGCAATGTGGTTTTCTCAGCTATGTTCTGAAACCCACTGAGATCTTCCAAAGTTCTTGGAAGACCTACTCCAATGCTTTTGTCCTTTTCTTTCCAACCTAGTCTCTGTATGAGTGTTAAGTCCTACATCTTAATTACGTGTTGCTCATTTAAGTTACCCTTTCACCTACCCCCTCAACCTTGTAACTCAGCCCCTCAACTTCCCTTCTCACATAAAAGAAGGAAAAAAAACTCTAAAAGTGCAAGATTGTCTTGGTGGGCTTAAGACTTTGACAGATAAAATCCAGCAAATCTTGCTGCAGTTGTTGGAAAGTTTCCTCGTGTTTCCATTACCATCACCACTGTGGAGCTGGCACAAGGGAACGTGTGCTTGTGCCTCTGCCGCGCTAATGCAAAGGCTGACAGCCAGCCTTAAATCACCAACAAAAATGGGCTTGAATAAGACACAATTCCTGTACTGAAGTAGATTGTGCATGGGCATACATTTCCTCCTGTCAATTCTGCTAAAGGGTGATAACCTCTTACAAAGAGACCATAACAAACAGCTGGGAAGCAGTAACATCTTAAAGCACCTGAACTCTTTGCTAAGCCAAGCTGAATGAAAGCCCTTAAATCAGTCACAAGTGCTCATACTTTTTTCAATGTTATTCTCGGTTTAAAAACATATCACTCATATTTTTCATTTTTATATGGAGTAGTATTTTCCTCAAATTTCTACAGTACTTCCATGGTCAGACTCTTCTACTAACATTAACTGAAAAGAATTAAAAACATTAAATGATTCTGAGCCAGCTCCTGTCAGAAGTAATGTTAATTTTTGACTCTTCTTTGTTCCAGGCATTACTTGTCAATGGAGAAGAGCTACTTAAATCTTTCCTAGTTGTCTTCCACATTCATAGAGTTTAACTCCAGTGGGACTTTTTGCTGGCTCATCCATTTCTCCCTACGGGAATTTTTTAGTTCATTTTATTGCTGATACCACGTGTGATTCAGTGGTTACTCAGCACCAAATACTTTGCCAGAGTTCTGCTTCATTCAGCATCTGAATTTTACCTGTTCAGCACTTGCCACAATCCTCTGTACAGTTTCTGTGACCCGTGACCCAACTGGATCATACATAAGAACCTTTTAAAATACAGTTCCCACATTTTTCACTTCATAGCATCTGCATTCATTGACAAACTTTCTGAAAATTATCATGTTGCAACAGTAAAAGTGAAACTGGGATTTGACTTACCACTTTTCTGAGGTACCTTTGACATGTTGCAATTTGTGGAGCTCTTTTTTAAAATTTATTTCAGGAGGCAGGGACTTATGCTTTTGGAAGACAGAAGTGTAAGTTCTGTTGACAGTCACTGTGTAGATCCAAGGGCTCATGAGTTGCAGCATGGTAACAACTGAGATGCTCCTAGACAGGCACTGATATATTACTATTGGTTTCTTGTCAAATGTGTTCCCCCAAGTGTAATTATGCACAGAACGTGCATACATTAAACCCATTCCAACCACTACGTTTAGCCTCCTCAGCTCTTGTGAACAGACATGCAAAAAACACTCCAACACTTTTTTCTCACTCTTAAAAAGCCCCAGTATCTTTGCTTCCCACCTTTAAAGAAAATCAACGTTTGGCAGCTGTCTTATGTTTTTGCTATGTTCCTGATTTCCCTTTGTTTTTGGCATTGCCAACAGATTCTGCAATATGCTCCAGTGCCCTTAATAACACTTTGGAACAGCCTCGCTAGAAATGCCAGTTCACTGAGGATTGAATTAGCATGCATCATCTACAAGGCGTACAGTTATGACTTTTGAGCCTTTCCCAGTATTTTATTGTTAATACTTCTTTTCAGATAGGTTATACTCATGT
This sequence comes from Fulmarus glacialis, assembly GCF_000690835.1. NCBI lineage: Eukaryota > Metazoa > Chordata > Aves > Procellariiformes > Procellariidae > Fulmarus > Fulmarus glacialis. The sequence continues at coordinate 27,473 of NW_009207459.1, forward strand.
GAGGAATGTCCCAATTTTGTGACACGTTTCTTTTTTTTGTTTTGCTCCTACATACTTTGGCTGAAACATTGCTGATGGCACAAAAAATTCTGCATTTCTTGACCAACCAGGCTTATCGTTATGGTTATTATTTTAGTTCAGTTTCATGTTCCATTATTAAGTGTATTTGCCATATACGGGTTGGCTATCTCTGTTCTTTGGCTCAATATCAATCATTTTTAGAGGCGGAAACAGGATTCTGAGCCTCCAGCTACCCAGATAAAAATAGGATCTGTAATTTGTCACAGGTGTTTGCTGGAACAATTCCAGTAGTGGACACAACCCTAAAAATTGCAGGACAACATTAGATTTACATGACATGGTGGGAACTCCCCCTACCACTACCTGGGATCTGTTTCTGGAGTACTATGGTTTGTGACCCTGTGTAACCATCTATGATGCTTCCAGATGTCATTTGGTGTTGCTGTTGTAAATATATCTTCATCTACCCTTGAGAATTGTGAAATCAAGTTTTTAAAACCTACTCCTTCCTCACATTATGCATTTTATATTAGGAGCATTATACCAGGTGACGAAGAATTATGGATTTGCAGAACCAGGTAGGCTGGAAGGCACCTCTGGGAGACATTCCATCCATCTTCCTGCTCAGGCAGGGCTCATCAGATCAGGTTGCTCACATCTGTGTCCAGCTGAGTCTTGAACACCTTCAAGGATGGAGTGTGTCCCACAGTGTCTCTGGGTCTCTTCCAGTACTAGATCAACCTCATGGTAAAAAAAAAACTTACATCTAATTGAAACCTCCCATGATCCCCTTTGTAGCCACTGCCTCTCATCCAGTCGCTGTGCACCTCCAGGAACCTGAAGTCTGGCTCTGTCTTCTTTACATCCTCTGACCAGGTAGTCGCAGATACAACTTTTAGTTGCAGATCTCCCCTTAGATCTCTCTTTTCCAGACTAAACAGGTCCAGCACTTGCAGCCTTTCCTCATAGATCATGTGCTTCAGCTCCAGAGCAGCTTACTGGCCTCCTCAGGACTCAATCCAGTATGTCCATGTCCTTCATGTATTGGAGACCCCCAAACTGGACACTGGACACTATTCCAGATGCAGTCTCACAAGTGCCAAATAGAGAAGGAGGATCACCTCCCCGGACCTGCTGGCTGCAGTCTTGCTAATACAGCCCAGGATGCTGTTGGCTTTCCCGGCCACAAGGTCACATTGCTGGCTCATGTTCAACTTCTTGTCCTTCAGGATTGCCAGGTCCTTTTCAGAAAAGCTCACCCACAGCCTGCATTGTTGCATGAGTTTATGCCATTCCAGATGCAAGTCTTTGTATTTGCCTTTGTTGAACTTCATGAAATTTCTGTCAGCCCATTTCTCCAGCCTGTCAAAGTCCCTCTCAATAGCAGCCCTGCTCTCCAGTGTGTTTACTGCTCCCCCCAAGTTTGGTGTCATCTGCAAAGTTGTTGAGAATGCAGTCTGTCCCACTAGCTAGGTCATCAATACTGCTGGTCCCAGTATTGATCCCTGAGGGACACCACTAGTTACTGGCCACCATACAAGTTACTTCACATCACTGATCACAATTTGTTGAGCCCAACAGTACAGCCAATTTTCCACTCACCTTATCATTCATTTATGTAGCCCGTATCTCACCAGTCTGGTGATAAGAAGACAATGGGAGATTGTGTCAAAGGCTTGCTAAAGTCAAGGTATGCAACACACACTGCCCTCCCCTTGTGCACAACTTCATCATAGAAAAGAAATTAGGTTGGTCAGGCATCGTTTGCCCTTGATAAACCCATGCTGGCAGCTCGCAATCACCTTCTTGTCCTTCATATATTTAGAAATGGCTTCCAGGAGGATTTGCTCCATAACTGTCTCAGGGACTGAGGTTAGGCTAACCAGTCTGTAGTTACCTAGATTCTCCTTCTTGCCCTTCCTGAGGATGGGTGCAATGTTTGCCTTTTCGTAGTCATCAGGAACCTCTCCCCTTTGAAACTGCCATGACCTTTCAAAACTGTTAGCAGCACCGCAATGACATTAGCCAGCTCCTCCAGCTCCCTCGGGTGCATCCCATCTGGTCTAAGAGGGTTACGTGCTCCCCAATTCTCTTTTCTCCTTCTGTGGGTACTACTACGGTTTAGACAGGTACACTCTTCGCT
>NW_009207460.1:0-26953 GCF_000690835.1 Fulmarus glacialis
CGCCGAGCTGTGCTGGCGCTGCGCTCGGCCTCCTTCCACCTCCCCGGCCTCGGGTGTCACTGCCCACCTCCCTGCCTCCGCCCTGCGAGTCCTCCCTCGCCCGGCACCCGCACAGGTCTGTCTTCCCTCTGGCTTACGAGCACCAGCGCTCGGGTATAAATCTCGCCTCTCAGTCGGAGGCTGCTCTCACTTCTGTGCTTTCGCTCAGACCATCTTTGTGGTGGCTTACCTAGGCAAGTCCTTAGCTTTGCTTTTTTGTGGTCACTGAGCCTGTCAGTAACGACTACATTGTCTCCGCAGTAGCTTTTCCTACTGGTTACTTTCCTTCTGCTGGAGTAATACTTCTTGCTTTTCTCCTCCCGAGTGGCTTTGGCACAGCCTTGATGGAAGGTTTGGGGCTGTTCAGTTAAAGTTAATGTTCAGGCCTGCTGATTCCTGCAATATCTTAAATGCACCTACTTTCTCTGATTTGGCATATTCTTTGATTGAGGATGTCATAATCTAGCCTGAAATCTTCCTGGGAGAAAGTGTTTTCCTCAAGAGCTTCTGCTGCAGCCCCAGATGGTTTTGATACATCTTTTGTTTTATTGATATGAAAATGGGTGTGTCTTTGCTTTGTATTCAGAAGGTGGGTGTTGGAGAATTGTTTTATTGCTATAATTATTCTTGTCCTAAATAGAAAATCAGTTTCTGAAAAGTGATAAAGAAATGTAAAAGAAGGATTAGGATTGAGAAAGGAAAGGCTACTCAGTGAGTAATATTAATGCGTGAGTTACCTATGGCATTAGGGGTTCACCGTGACTGCATACTTCTCATGGAATTGGGGGTGGTTTCAGAGTTACAGATATTAAAACTGCTTCTGCATTTTCCTCTGACATAAAAAGGTTCACAAATTAATCTTCTTCTGCAAAACTGCAACTAAACCAAGAAAGCAATTCTTCGGGGTTCTAGTTGTGTAAGGAACAAAGATTCATTAAGGGGCTTTGCTTGTAGAGGCTAACTGCTGGAGCTGTCTATGCTTAGCTATCTGCAGGAATCAGCTCAGAGAGAGCATGTTTCTTGTTACTCCTAATCTGCATTTTGTAATTTAAGAGACTTTCATCTGTGGTATTGCAAACAATAGTTTTGTCTTTGCAAAACTTTAGCTTGTATTCTCTCTCATGGCTATGGAGTGCTTTGATGTCCTCATTGAAAATAGAGCTGGTTGTGGATAGCAGAGGAACGTTTGGTTAGACATCAGTAGCCCTGGAAGAATACTGTGTCAGTGTGTGATGATGATGATATCTCCAAAACTAAATCATTGTAGTTATGATTTTACATAAAGGTGATTTCAAGGTTGTTAATCTAGGTGTGGAGTAAGGAGAAAGTATAGTTGTTTTGCACCAAATGGAATTAAGTTTAATATTGTTAAGCTGCTCTTGGTTTTTTGCATTTGGAAGCTTAATGTTTTTCTTTAATGGTTCTCAACTCAGAATTGCAAAGACAGCTAGCACAAAAGTAATGGAATACTTTATTGTTCCAGATTTCTTATTTTATGAAATTTGGTGGTCGTGTTCCATATTCGTGCAGTATTGTGGTACAGTTTCATAACTGCAAAAGAATTGTCAAATGAACTATAACAACCCCATGTGTTTGAAAATCTTTTCTCTTTAATCGAAAGCTTAAGTTAATAGTCCCAGCCATTCATGTATATTTAATTTATAATCTACTGGTGTACTAGTCTAAACAAGACCAAAGACTAAACAGTTATTCACATGGAATCGAGGTGCAAGGGAGCTTGGTGCCCACTAGGCTGGCCCTTGCACCCATGAAGTGCATAGAGGTGGCCGGCGGCTGTGCTGGTTTGGCTGTGGGGCATGCATGCTGCTGGAGAACTCCTGGTGCAGGGTTCTTAACTGCCGCTGCCGGCGGGGACCCCATGTTGTCTAGCACCGGTGGTCTTGTCAGCATCACTGCCGTGTACGTGGAGCCCTTCCTCTTTTTTAAAATCCCCACGACTTTTCATGTAACTGAAGACTCTCTTCTTGAACTGGTTTGCTGTGCAGTGGGTAAGAAGATTGTGTTGACAAACAGCTTAACCACAGGCCAAATTTCAGTTACAAGTAAATTGTATGGCTTGCTTGTATGAAATAGGATTATAATACCAAGATATGCTCCTATAATACCAAGATACACTCCTGAAGTTTGTCGAGAACTTGTGGAAGTACTGTGAAGAACTTGCTGTTGACCTTTCAGCAAGCTTACTGCTTTGTATTTCCCTGGGTCCACAAAGTTTTAATATGTTTACTTGTTACTAACTATTTCTATTGCATCATGGAGCTAAGTAGGGCAAATCCAGATGTGATGTAGGATGTAGAAGCAATGTTAAATACACTAGGTCTGCAGGCGCTGGGTACATACCATCCTGTAGTAATGCTTTCAAGTAAGTAGTGCTGTTCTTGAATGACCATATATTCATGTTAGCCACAGAGAACATACTCACTTAATGGGAAATAACAAATATACATAAATGGTTGATCAGCATGCTGTGTGGGTGAATTGCATGTTCTAGAAAATAATGTAGAGATCTGCCATCTGATCAGTTCTTAGGACACCAGCACAGGTTAATTCTGGGAAAGGATTTTTTTACCTTTGCTTGAAAAATGGAAATAATTTTCAAAGCTGAGCAGAACTAATAAATTCAGTTTTGAACATGAATTTGTGGTATTTATATCGTGCTTTTTACTGATATTAAAATGGAGAAAAATTAAGATTGCAGTGTGAAACTGCTTTTAATTACAGCTGTGTATTTAGATGGGAGTCTCTTTGTGTCCTTGCTATAACTAATGCAGAGGAACTGCTCATCCTGTTGTTAGGCCTGGGTTTCCACATGTGTTTGAATTTATGCTGTCTAACATGAGTCACTGACATATAAGTTTAAGTGATATTTCCATGCAACATTTCCCTGTGCTGTTTGTTTGTAAGGCTTTGTTTATCAAGGCTGTGAAGTATGCATTTCTCCAGTAGATGGAGTGTGATCTACATGGAGTCACAGAGGTTACCTGGCTTCCTGTCCCTTTGACTCTTAACTTAGAGGGTCAGCACTGATACGGTAGTTACTTCTTGCTGGAATATTTCTGTCTTCAAAGATTTGTATCTAATTCCTGTAACATTGAGGCAACGCTTTTATTCAAGGCAGGAGCCCACTTAAAATCTCAAGTTGACACTAAATTATTTGGCATCCTTGTTGTGTTTGTTGTTTGGAACATGAATATATTTTGCAGACTAGCAAACCACTTTATCTTGTAAGCTTATTTGTGTAAAATAAATAATCATAAATGTGTTACAAAAACATGATCTTAAAAAATAGCTTTTGCTTCAAATTTAAGTCTTGACTTGGAATGAATTATCAGTCCGTATCCCAGTACGTGGCCTTGAAATTAAAATTAACTCTGTTCCTTTGACATGGTGAATATAGGCTACTGCTGGAGGCAGATCTTGTGTTCATGCAAATTCCATATGTCATTTTAGAACAGTATGTACAGATTGGAAAAAAAGCTACAAGTAGTTAGAAAAAATAAGTTATTCAGAGTTATTTTAAACTCTTTTTCTGTCTTCTTCACTCTTTGTACTCTGCAGTGAGGAAGATGATGACCTTCAATATGTGGATCATGACTATGAAGTGCCACAGCAAAAAGGTTTGAAGAAGATATGTAACAGGGTGAAATGGACACGTGATGAGGTAATACTCTTTTTTTGGCTTTAGTTTCATTCCTAGATGATATTAGTAGCACATGAATGATGTTGTTATTTAGTATCGTATTGGGATAGCATGTAACATTTATTGGCTGAGGTTATGTCTTAACAGGATGAAAGGCTAAAGAAGCTGGTGGAACAAAATGGTACAGATGATTGGGCTTTCATTGCTAGTCATCTACAAGTAAGTTGAATCTCTGTTTCAGTTAAGTTCCCTTTTAATATTTATTTACTTTGGTCATATGTCTAGTTTGGAAATGAGGTGAAATAGTAATAGTAACATAATAGTGAAAGTACACATAATAGTAAAAATAGTAAAAAATATTTTAATAGTAAAAAATACTGTAAATTGGACTTGAGATCTAGCTCAGACCTTGGAGAACCTTATCAGCTCAGGCTGGGGCTAAAGTGATGGTCTGAAATGATCAAAAATAATTGATGCCTTCTGTCCACACTTGCTACTTGTTTTCATTCTGGAATATATTCCTGCTTCCTATTGGTTGCATCACTTGTGGTGGTTACATCTACAATTCACAGGTTGCTTCTGAATCAGTTAGGAGAGTGGGTTGCACCTGAAAGATTGCTTGACAGGAGCAGGATCAGTTTCTTAAACACCTTAGGAGGAGGGTGTGTGTGTGGTGTTTTTTTGTTTTGTTTTGGTGTTTGGGTTTTTTTGTGTTGGTTTTTTCACAGTGATGTCTGCTTCCCTAACATATGTAAATCTTTCCCCCCAATGATATCTTCAGTTGCTAGGAATGGAACCTTAGCAGATTTCTTGGAAGTTTCCTACTGACACTTAAAATTTCTTGTTCTGTTCCAATGGTCAGGTGGAATGAGTAAAGGAGCTGTTGGTTCAAACATTAAATGACTCCTCAGCTGTATGAGCTGCACTGGTAGAAAATACCTACAACTAGAATGGATGATGTTTGTTTCTTTTCTGATTAAATGTTATAAAATGCCTACTATAAAAACATGGCTAGAATCTAAGGCTGAGATCACTACCTAGAAGTGATATTGAATATTCAATTGTTAGAAGTCAGAAAATTACAGCCCCCCCCCACCTTGTGGTTCTTGTAATACTGAATGGGATGATACGGTTGTATGAAATTCCTGTGTAACTAGGTAAAAATAGACTTGAATTCTAAATACTGAACAACTGTAACTTTTCATTATGCTCATAATATTTGTGCAACAGTGGTGCTTCTGATTTTTTTTCTTTTTCCAGGTGGCAAAGTATAGATATCAGGGAATGAACTCAAAGCTTCTGAATTAAAGGAGTGCATAAGCAAATCACTGTTCCTTACATGTACATTATCCCCTTCCAGAAAGCAGTGAAATGAGTGAATGGCAGAGGAGAAAGAGATAATATCAAAAAGCTTTTATATTAAACTGTTTAAAAATACAATGTTTGGTGATACTGATCTGCAGGTGTAGTATGGAGTTGCATTTAACAAATCTAACAGTTTAATAAAAAGTTCTCCAGCTGAAAACAAACGCTTCTGGATACAGAAAGCTGTTGTTCAGCTGGGCCCAAGTGAGGTTGAAAAAAGGCTCCCCAGCTATCATGGGAAACATGCATGGATGATCAGGTTACCCATTGCAGAATCGTTAATGTTGGAAGGAACCTCTCAAGATCATCTAGTCCGAGCCCCATGCTCAAGCAAGGTCAGCTGGAGCAGGGTGCCCAGGACAGTGTCCAGTTGGGTTTTGAATATCTCTATGGATGGAGACTCCACAGCCTCTCTGGGCAACATATTGCAGTGTTGAAATTACAAAGCCAAATAATAGAGGCTGGCATAATTAGCACTTACCTTGTTACTGATGGTCTTTTGCTAGGAAAACCAAGTGTATTTTGAGTTACTAGCATGTAAAGGCACTCAAACTGCCATGTTTTCAGAACCCCATTTCACTATTGGGCTGAGCACAAGTAATCTTTCCCTCTATTCTGCCCAAAAAAGTGAAGATGGCTTAAAGGTGACTCTCAAGAGAAGAAACACAGCTTTATTCTCTTTCAATTTATTGCGGCTAAGGCAGACCTGAAACGATTTTATTGTTTCGTCCCATCATTTGTTTTGCTCTTCTCCCCCAAATAGTCATGATTTTAGAAGTGTCTGGAAGGTAAAAACACTAAAAGGCCACAATTTCAAAATTTTTCTTTCACTGAAAGTGGGAACAGCTATCCTATATTGAGTCTGTCTTTTACAGCTTATTTCCACCAGGAAATGATGATGTTTTGTAACAAACTCTAGTGTGCTTTTAATCATGCAGTGTCTACTTGTGATTAACTTGAAGGTACTGTGATCAATGTAATTTTAGATGTAACAGTGTTTTGGGTGTTTTTTCTGGTCTTGCAGACTGTTTCTTCATCTTAACTTCATCTTAACATGGTAATGCCTTTACTTGGTAGGCAAGCTCAGCAGAACCTTGAAATCAGTACTTGCTATCCGACAGCTTGCACTGAAGAGAGTAGATCATCATGTCCCAGTGTTATAAAAGGCGTACTAGTATGCTGTGCTGGGGCAGGCTCTTATCTGTGTATTTCTAAGGATTGGACCAACTACCCTGAAAGTCCCAAACTTTCCTACAGACAGTTTTTAGGAGGCTAAGCAAAAGCTTACTTCTATTTCATAACTGGGAACAATATTTCAAAAGATCCTTAGTGAAGCTACAGAAAAGCACCATCTGTCCTGAGCAGAAAAAGCCATGTTTTTTAATCAGTATGTGTTAGCTAAACTTGATATAAATCTGTTTTCCTTAACACTCTAGTAAAGAGCTGAGCATATATTCATTTGAGACTTAGAAAAAAGTTTATTCTTTTATTTGAAATAAAAAGAATTTCCTTCAAAAATTTCTTTCCTTATGTAGGTTATAGTTAATGTCAAAAGTATAAAAAAGCATCACATAAAGTTCAGAGAAGGTGTGGAGTAATGAGGACAAAAATAATTCTTAAGTTTTTCTTTAAAGAAGAGTAAGTTCTGAATTTGATTATCAAGTAAGAACACTGTAGTAATTAGATTAGAGCTTTGTGCAAGGCTGTTTTTTCTGGAGAAGAGTTCTTTATAAGCAAATGGAAGAAAGAATAATAAGGGAGAATTTAACTATTATACTAAAACAAAGGTCTGAATAAGTCTTTTAATTTGAAATAAGCTAATAATTCTGGCTAGCTAATATTTACAGTTTTATGTATTCAAGAGTTTAACAGGTACATTGGTCTTCTAAAACTATTTCAGAATCGTTCAGATTTTCAGTGCCAGCATCGATGGCAGAAGGTACTAAACCCAGAATTGATTAAAGGTCCCTGGACTAAAGAAGAGGATCAGAGGGTAATAAAAACTAATTGATACTGTACTCTTTTACTGTAACAAAATTCGCATATGACTGCTAAGAATATGTACTTTTTCTTAGGTTTCATCCCCACAAAGATGATGTCTGATGCATCTTGTGACATAGATAATTACATTACATTATGCTGCGTGAGAAGAAAAAAAAAAAAGCAGCTGCTCTTAAGTAGATGGAATATTTGGTCTGCTCAAGCATTTCATTTCTCTTTGCTCAGATTGCTAGCTGAACTACTCTAGCTTATCAAATAGAGAAGATCCCTTTACAGCACTAAAGGTCAAAGGTCTCATTTACATCTTTCCTCAAACCCACCAGACTTAAAGGGGTTGGGAATAAGGGAAGTTTTGATACTCCACTGTTAAAGAAGCTAGCAGTGGTGTTTTAGACTCCTTTTCCCCATCTGTGTTAATCCACACTATAGCTTTTTGCCTGCAAAACCTGGACTGCCCTGTAGGGAGGTGCACATATAGCTTTCACATACTATATTTCAAATTGATTGCTTATTCCCACTGTTTAAAACTGTTTTAAGATATTTAAAACTAGTATTTGTCAACTTGTAAATATGGTCTTCCTAATCTATTTTTTTACAGTTCTCATCAGTCTTTTAACAAAAAGCTTCAAATGTGTAAAAACATGTAGAAATGGGATGAAGGTTGGGAGTAGAGAGGTGTGGGTTTTTTCTCATACGTATGTTGTTGAAAAAAGTCAAACCAAACATCTTTACCAGCTTCTTTTTTGGTCTTTCCTAATGTCAGCTTATGCAATGGGTGGCAGAGAGGAAACTTAAAAATGAATGTTTTCATCAGTGTATACTTATGTTCTAAATACAGTGAATTTGGAATTAATAAGCAGTTTTTTGATTTCTTGAAAAATAATTTTTAATACCCCAAGTCACTGTCTGCTTCCTTAGGCCTAGTATCTTATCAAGTTGACTATTATAATCATATTCTAAAATGTGAGTTTATCAGTGTTCTCAGTCTTTGATTACGAAAATTAGGATTTGGAATTACAACATGCTTTCATTTGTGTTCCAGGTTATTGAATTAGTTCAGAAGTATGGTCCAAAGCGCTGGTCTCTAATCGCAAAACACCTGAAAGGAAGAATAGGCAAGCAATGCAGAGAGAGATGGCATAACCATCTCAATCCTGAGGTAAAAAAGTCTTCATGGACAGAAGAAGAGGACAGAATAATCTATGAAGCTCACAAGCGTTTGGGAAACCGATGGGCTGAAATAGCAAAACTTCTTCCTGGAAGGTGCTTTTCAACTCTATTTGTGTTAGATATTGGAATATGGAAAGCGGTCATCGCACAACTCTTTCCAATGTAATTTGTTAGTCAGAGAGCATCTGTTGAAACTTGCGTCACAACACCTTTATCTTGGTAGATACTGAAAGTTTTTTAAGATCTTTTGCGTTTGATTATGTATTCTTAAAAAGCCATAAAACCAATAAAAAGACCTCTAACACTCTGCAGGTTCCTTCAAAAATCCTCCTGTTGGAAAAAACTGTAGTAGAGCTGAAGAGTAACTGCAAGTAATAGTGGAAGACACACTTAATAACTTGATATCAAAGTGCCTTCATTAATATGCATTTGGGGGTGCCTTTCTTTTTGGTTTAAGATCAGAAATTCTTTTATTTATTTATTTTTTGTGGAACACTTCTTGTTAAACAGGACACTTGAAAAAGAATCTTAGTGACCTTGAAAAAGAATCTTAGTGACCTTGAAAAAGAATCTTAGTGACCTTGAAAAAGAATCTTAGTGACCTTCAAAAGTCAAGACTTAGTGTCATGCATTGCAAAGCTAGTTGGTTACCATTTAGTCTCTAAGTTAAGAATGAATTGTATGCATTGTTCTCCTTATCTTTGTTTCAAATGTGATTGCCAACTTCTATGGTTGTGGAAAACAATTTTAGTGTATAAAGAGTTTAATGAAATAAATTTTTTACCTTGTACTGTTAATTGAAATTCAATGTTAAGCCATCCCTCTCTGAATTCAGTCTGTGTGTTCAGGAGGTGACTGTCTAGCTGTGCCTAAGGAATGTCAGCACTCGTTATGTTGGGAGAATGAGTCCTTAGAGATGTGTGTTTAAAAATTTGACATTTTGATTAAGTACACAATCTGAATCACAGAAAATCCTTTGGAGGAATGAGAAGGAAATGGATTGCATCTTAATAGAATTTCAGAGAGGGAAGATGAGTTTGTAAGGACAGAGGCATTCCTAATTCACTAACTTATTTGTTGAAAATAAATCCAAGATGAGACTCTTAGCTAAAGATTGGATCCTAGATCTCGAAGATTTGTAAAGAGTCTAACACTAGTGGGATGAAAAAGGGGAATACTTCTTGGAGTTGAGCTTAAATGAAGAATGGGGCTTAAAGCAATTTTTATTTCTGTGTACCTCTCCCTAAGGCTAGTAATAATATTGCTAGTATCTTAGACTAATGCAGTCATACTCAACTCTTGCCTTAATGCTTGTCTAGTGTTAAAAGTGATTTCAGCCTGCTTGTCAAACTGCAGGCATTTTCTTTCCAAGGGGAGTGACAGTGGGTACTGGTCTTCTGTCATGCTTGCTTTCCCTGTACAAAATCAAGGGCACCAAGAGGTAGTGGGATGTTCTTCCACAAAGCTGCACATAACACTCAGAGCTGGGAATGCAGGCTGTCATTTTTTTTAGAAGAGAGGTCTTCCAGTGGCAAATACTTGTCACAGCGCCCTTATTATGCTGTGGGACAGTAGGGTGATTGCCTTAGCTTCGTGTTCTGCAATTTATAGGAGAGAGTAAAGTAGTGACAGAGAACACACGGTTGTTCCCAGTATCCAGGAAAAAAGGTCTCACCCATAATAATAGCCAGAACCAAGGCTTTCTCTTTTGCTACTTTTAATTGAAGTTTAGTAGAAGGAAATTTTGAAAAACTTTCTAGTCATTATGCCAAACCCCCACTGATAATAAAATTTTCAGTCCAAGCTGCTGGAGCTTTCTGGATTTGTGGCTTTGGATTAACCTACTCTACAAACCCTGTAAATTGTGCCATATATTAAACTTTGAGCTATGGAAATCAGTCACTTGTACACTTTCATTTTAGGACTGATAATTCGATTAAAAATCACTGGAATTCAACAATGCGAAGAAAGGTGGAACAGGAAGGATATTTACAAGATGGTATAAAGTCTGAAAGAGCTAGTTCATCCAAACTTCAGCCCCAACCTTGTCTGACTATGGAACACTTGCACACTCAGAATCAATTTTACATACCTGTTCAGACACATGTAAGTTCAAAATCCAGAATAATTAGTATTTGCCAGTTTCAAATAATTTATTGGGTTTGGAACGAGAAACAAATCTGAAAGAATGAAGATCTGTTGAGTATTTTTGTGATACTATGGTAACTTAGGGCTTGTAAACAATAATAAATAGTTTATGTACAATAAACCAGAGATAATTTTACAGCCTCCTTTTCTTTAGTGTTTGTAAAATGATTTATGTCTTTTTAGATTCCAGCATACCAGTATGCCTCACCAGAAGGCAGCTGTCTAGAACATGCTTCAGCTTCTTCCAACTTAGTTCAGGTAAATTGTTAACGGGCATTGTAAATGAAGAGAATGTACTGTGTATTGTGCTGTAAAATGAAGAGTAAATCCGTAACTTCAAAATGTCTTTAAGTCTGTCATTCATCTAAATTTATGTAAGTTCCTCTGTAAGTAGGCTTGCTAGCTTAATTGGTAGTTCTAGGTAGGAAAAAAGGAGCCGTCTTTATACATCCAAGAAACACAATGGTTGTGCTTATTTCTGACAGAAGTATGGCTTAAAACATAGTCTACTCGTTACATCTTTAGGTTAAAATTATGACCAGTTAGTATTACCTAGCTTCTGAGAGATTTAAAGGTTTTACTACTTTATATGTGTAATAAATATAACCCTATCTGAAAGACTCAGTTCAAATAACTTACTGTGACTTACACTTATGGCTGTGCTTTTTTGTTCTCAATAGTTTTTTTTTTTTTCTGACTGATAGACGTCTGTCAATCAGTTGAAGATGCTCTTTTGCAATGTTCTAAATGCTGAAGTATTGAGAAAATTTAAAACAAAAAAACAATTGGATATATTTATTTCCTTTTGCTCCTTTGGGCTCACTTAGAATATATCTGAAATTCCTCACGTGTTGCAGGCTTGAATGTAGGTCTTGGTTTGTAATATGACTTCCTGGAAGAATTTTTGTGAATTTGGAATTAGTAAAAAAATTATTTTGACACAGGGAATAATACAGATTTTGTTTGTGATAGATGTGTTAGAGGCATTCTGCAGAACTCTATATCTAACGTTAAGTTTCCCTTAGGTGCAGGTCATCTGTTTCATGTTGCATTTTCTTCCCTGATCTCAGTATAAGAATACAAATCATAACAAAGCCTCTTATAGCCTTCAGTGTTCTGGATTGCCCTGTACAGAAAAGTGTAAGATACTTCGTGCTCCTTGAAGTCCTCCCTAAACTGGGGAGTGTAACTAGTTTTGAAACTCATGGCATATATCCTCACTCCTATATTTATAGCAATAATAGAAAGTTTTAAGGAGGTTAAAAACCAACCAACCAAAACCAGTTAGTTAATTTTTTTTTCTGATAGTAGTGGTAGGATTGCTTGTGTAGACACTCTGTCAGCAAATGCTGATCTGAAACACTTTCTTGCATGCTTAGTGACGATAACTCAAAATGCTAGAAAGCACATGAAAACACAAACACATCTACCAAGGTGCCAACATTGTTGCTTCTATTAAAGATAGAACTGAGTGACTTTTGGTTAAAAAGCGCTATAGCGTACTGAGCATTTACAGGCCATGTTAGAAACCTGTTAAACTATTAGCTTGTATACCACTTTAATATCGGATCCATCTCCTGGTAATTACTGGAGTTGTTTCGCTTGCGAGTGACTACTGTATTACAAAATATGATACAGCTTGAACAGATCTGTTCCCACTACGTGTGGATTTATGTTTAAAATGTAGCTGTGTTATAATGTGGAATCTTTACTGTGGAGGGGTGGTGGAGATGGAAAATAGTAACGGCTTCTTTCTTAAATTTTTCAGCAGTCATTTATTGATGATGATCCTGATAAAGAAAAGAAAATAAAGGAACTTGAATTGCTACTTATGTCAGCAGAGAATGAAATCAGAAGAAAACGAGTGTCTTCTGTAAGGACTGTAAATTTCTGTAAATATTTGAATACGCTTTACTGAGATTAATCCTCAGCAATTTAGTAATGGATGTTTGGTTTTTTGTGGTTTTTTCACCCGACCTTCTAAAATCAAACCTATGGCTGTTGGGTTGTAAAACAAAGTCTATGTATTAGAATTGAGGCAAATTATTTTTAGTGCAGTTTTCTGAACTGTGAAAACAGCAGAAATATGACCTGCAATTTGGCAGTTGTTCCTAAGACACAGGATTTTAATCCTCTTCAAGAGGTACCACGTTTGTTGATATCACGGCCATTCAGTTTTATAGATCAGCAATGTTGATCATCTGTTCAACAGAGAAAGGTGAAAAATACATAGGTTTTGCCCTATTTGATTTCAAAACATCCTGTAGATTATATTTTTATCAAACTTCCATGTGAGTGCTTGCAATACTTAATATCCACATTTGGACATGACAAACAGTATATAAATTTCCACTGGACAAAATTTACATGTACTTCAGGGGAATGTGGGAAACTTGCAGATGGCAGTCACTTATTTCCTCAGGGACAGAGGGCTGTGAACGACATCAGACACCTAACCAACCCAACCATATTGATCACTAATTTAGATTACAGGTGAACTTCCATTTTTTTGTGGTGGAGCTATTCCTGGCATTCTCTTGAAACAGTGCGACGTTCTGCTTATCTAGTGGAATCTGCTTTGCTTCTAGATTTCCAGTGAAAATTAAAATACCTTTCTTGAGTACTAAGCAGTGTACTAAAATGGGATAACCATTTAGAAGTTAAGTAAACTATCAATGCAGAATCTGCGTTAAAAAAAAAAATCGGATCAAACAAGAAGTATTTCACATTCTAGAAAGAGTTTCTAATCTTAAAATGTGCCTGTGTTCTGTAGTAAAGAGGACTTTGTAAAATACTGATGTTCAGGAACACGGGTAACTTGAATCAGAGATGGCTTCCAATACAACCCATAATTCTCTAAGTTGTAAGCATGTATAAGATATGAATGAGAGGCAAGATAAAAATCTTACACAATTTGAGGATGTTGAGTGTGTTAATGGAAGGAGAAGACTAACTACATTAATGCAAACAGATAATTAGTGTTTGAAAAAGCAAAAATTAATAGTTGGGCTTAGTCTTTCTACATACTACTTTTTTTTTCTTCCCCGCAGTTACATAATTGACTCTTCTCAGCTTCTAAGTTGAATAAGATTAACATGTTTCTTCATACTTTTTAGCAAGCTGGAAACTTACCTTGTTGGTCTGGAAGTTTTGTCACGGAAGATTGTGTGTCTAATACACTAAATAGCCTTGGGGAACAAACAAGCGAGTTCTACAGCATGGATGAGACCCACGGCACATCTGTTCAGCAGAATTCACCACCTAAGTATTTGGCTGTGGAAGCAAATACAATGTTATCATCTCTACAAACCATTCCAGAATTTGCAGAGACACTAGAGCTTATTGAATCTGTAAGTCTGTATTTATTCTAAAAAAATGTTTATTTAGGAACATCAACTTACGCAATATGTGTAAGATACTCTTAAAATTACCTTATTCTGTACTTGTCTGTAGTTTCACCCATATTGAGTGATTTGGTTTATTGCCTGTTTTAAAAGAATTCTAAAATATTTAGTGTTTTAGGATTGTGTGAAAGATACACAGAGAATAATTCAGTATATGGCTTCCGGAGGTAGAGAGCTGTTAGATTGGCTTGGATGTTGTGAGATAATCTTGGATAAGCCTGCTAGTGTTTGAGTGTTTTGCATCTTGCCTCATAGGATCCTGTAGCGTGGAGTGATGTCACCAGTTTTGAGCTTTCAGAGGCTGTTGCATCTCCTGTCAAGCCAGCTCCAGTAAAACTAATGCGGATTCAACACAATGAAGGGGCTGCTGAGTGCCAGTATAATGTCAGCGTTGTGCTTGATGGCAAAAAACACAGTAGCATCAGTGGCGAGGAAGAAGCAGTTTTTCCAACAACCCCAAACTTAACTAAATTCAGCACTCCACCTGCTATCCTAAGAAAGAAAAAGAGATTGCGTGTTGGGCAATCACCAGTTAATGAACTGAATGATGGCTTGTGTAATGATGCCATCAATGTTGCGCTAAAGCATACACCAGTGAAAACACTACCATTTTCTCCATCACAGGTGAGTTTATTTTTAAATCTGGCTGAACTATGAAGACTGCAGTGGGTGGATTATAAATTACTAGTACTTTCTTCCCTAGTCATACGTTGTAGCCTAAACAAATATGTTCAAAAACTTCTTAAAACATCTGCATAAAAGTAGATATATGAAAAAGAAATTGTTAAATAACCTATTTCCTCTGTTTTGAAGACTAACTGGGGGGGGGGAGAGGGGCAGCAACTTACGTCTCAGCTCACACTTTCTCATGCAAATAATTGTTGATAGAGACTTATTGTCTCTGTGACCTAATTAAGCAGTAGGGATTTTAAAGAGAAAATCCAGGTTTCAGTGATAAATATTGCACATGTCTTGGAGTATAAGTCAAGAATAGTTTATTGGTGTTTGTCAGTAAAAGCCCTTCAGATATACACATACTATTTTTTTTACTGCTCAGTACAGTGGTGAAGTTTTGTCCTTTAAGGTTGCTTAGTTTTTTTTCTCTCTTGCGCTTAGTTTTTCAACACTTGCTCTGGAAATGAACAATTTAACCTTGAAAATCCTGCATTTACATCGACTCCAATCTGTGGGCAGAAAGTTCTTATTACGACTCCTCTACACAAGGAAATGACACCAAAAGATCAAAAGGAAAATGTGGGGTAGGATTATTACATTAAACATCTGGTGGTGTTGCTCAAATAAAAACAAGTTTTTCTATAAATATTGAGAAATCAGTCTACGTGTATGCGTACTGTGAATGAGTTTTAAAACCCCTAGCACTTAAATGCTTGTATACAAACAAACTGGCTTCCTGTTTTTCACTTAACAGAAAGTGACTTGTACTCAGTTAAAATTTTTCCTTTTTTAAAATACTGAACAAAATCCAATTAAAGTTTAATATTCCTGGGGTAATGCTATGGTGATCTTAATACTTTCAGATTCATGTGGTGATATCTGTTGTGTAAATCAAGGTATTTTAAAATGTTTCTTAGATTCATTTTATTACATTACTGTTGATAAAGTGAAATATTAAAATGCATGTATAAACAGTTTTCTATGCTTGAACAGTTTTAGAACTCCCACAATTAGAAGATCTCTTTTGGGTTCAACACCAAGGACACCAACTCCTTTCAAAAATGCTTTGGCTGCTCAGGAAAAAAAGTACGGTCCCCTCAAGCTTACGGTATGTGATGACATTGTTTATTTTCTTCTTTGTTAAAGTCTAAATGCCCTCTTGTTTTTGAGATATTGTAAGCCTCAGCATGATCTTAGAAAGCATTTTCTAACAATGCTATTGTTTCAGTGACATTCCGTATTATCCTAGAGAACAGCTAGAATGTGAATCAAAAATGTTTTGGGTTTTGTATGTTAGACTATATCCTTCAGTGTAGTGTGGAGGCATTGTCTTTTTGAATGGTACTCATTACATATAATCATTTGATCCATAGTAATCTTATGGTTCCACATTTGTGAGTTGTTTTAAATTTGTGTAGCCTTGCCAACACTGTACCTCTTACGAGGTGGTAACATCGTTGTCTGAGATTTTAATTTTAATACTTCAGCATTCTGTTTTTTCAAAAGAAAAATTGTAAGTGAGATAGTGAATGGGTGTGGGTTCCTCCAACTGGATAATCTAGTAAGAGCAAACTGGTGCAGATGAATGTGACTGACTTCGTTATTTTAAGCAACTTTCTCATTTGACTTGAAAAACTGCATTATCTTTGAATCCTCTGGACTATGTAAGAGCTGAGTTGCTTTCTGGTTTTGGTTCTTCTACAGTGCTAGGACTGAAACTAGATGTTTACCGCAGCATGCTAGTATTCTGAGAATTTTTTTGATGGGAAGATGTTTGGAAGTGTTTTATGCTTCCTAGTGGCTTACTTAAGTGACGTCAACAATTTTCTTCATCCTAAAAACCAAAATCTTAATAGAGCAATTCATTATTCCTCTGATTCTTTTGGCTGTCACAAAAGACTGTTTTTTGGTTGACTATGGATAATGTTAGTTTTTTGTTTGTTTGTTTGCTCCAAATTAATTCAATTTTTGCTCTCTTCCTAGCCTAGCTAAGGTATGTTAATGCATAATAACTTTTGGAATTCAGTAGACATATGCTTTTCAAGTTCTGAAAAAATTCCAGCCAATATATATTGACTACTTCTTTTCTGCAAACACAGAAGGTAGCTCAGACTTTGCCACAGGGCTTGGCACCATCTGTGTTACCCTATAGATTCACAGTCTCTCACTATGCAAATGGAGTGGTTTGGCATTCTGTCCACTATTAACCTCCTGTTCAAAATCAAATTTTGAGGGCTTAAGGGAATTCTTCTCCTGTTGGTACACAAAGGAGCCATCTGTATGGCTTCTGTGAAATTCTGTACTGTACTTAGGACTATCAATGTTTTTTTTCAAAGATTTGTGTTAAGATTGATGTAAATTCCTTTCCCAACAACAGTCATACTTTTATAGTACAGTTTTTTAGTATATTTGTATGCATGTATATATACATATACGTGTTTATGTATGTGTTTAGTATATATAAAATATTTGTATCCCTTTTGTCAGTGGATAACCATTGCAAATAGTAGTTTGCATGTCATCTTCAATGCTACCTTGCATTTTTTGAGTCACTGTGTGCATGTATGTGTTTTATCTGGCTAGAAATAATGTGGAGTAAAATGAATTAAAAAAATCTCTATAGCGTTGAAATGTTGATCTGTAGTTGTTAACTACAATAGCTTAAATCCTTTTATCTGTTGCTATATTTTGCAAGATCTCTTTTCTGGCCTACATTAGCTGAAAGTAGAATATGATAAAAACTAGCAACTAATAGACTTCCTGTATTTTCTCCTCCAATTTTAATTAACTTAGTCACAACCACTTGCCTTCTTGGAGGAAGACATTAGGGAAGTTTTGAAAGAGGAAACTGGAACAGATATATTTCTCAAGGAGGAAGATGACACTGTGTATAAAAGCTGCAAGGAGGAGGTAACATTACAATAATAATTTCAAATAGGAAATAACTGCTTTTAAATAATATTTTACAGTTTTTCTCTGCAAAATGTTTATTGCAGCACAACTCTTCTAAAAAAGTCAGAAAATCACTGGTCCTAGATCCATGGGGAAAAGAAGAGGTTGGTGCCCAGCTCTTCACAGAAGATAATAGTTTAGGTGTACAGGTAAGTATTAAACGACTGAAGAGTATCACTGGCAGCAATATTAATATAAAACTGAGTATCTTTCGTTCTATCAACTAAAAGTGTTTGGATTGAGGCTAGATTCATAAATCTAGAAAGTGAAAATCATCTTCAGTTTGAAATACTACTTTAAGTACTTAAGCAATACTTGAACATTGGGCTTGAATTCATGCATGAATTCTTCCTTTCAGGCCTTCAGAGTAGGACTGGTAAAGTAATGTGGATGCTTTGCAGATTTGCTGTTATAGCAAAGCTGCTTCCATGCTGGTTAGCTATAAACTTTAGCATATATGGCACGCTGAAGCTCTCTGTAATACACTAGGAAGATGGCATTTGCCCCTGTGTTTTGCATGCTTGACAGTCTGGCAGACATGTTCTGAAGATACCTAATTGCATATTAGGCAGCATGTTTTCCCTTTTCCCACTTCACATAGTAGGGGAATACTTTAAAAAATATCAAACACGTAGAAGATGAGGTTTGTGGGCTTTTTCTGCCTGAAGGAATTTGAATACTTCTGCCTCAATGACCAAGACATCAATGGTTCAGAGATGGGGCTGTTTTGGTCCCTCATTCCTTTAAAAAGTAGCCCAATATTTTTGCAGTTGAGTGATTGTATAGATTAATCTTTAGTTTTGTAGTTTGTAGGAAAAGTTTCTTCTAATCTAGTTCTTAAATTAATGTATGTATGTGTTTAATTCTGAAAGAGCAAATGTCTGTGACTCTTGATCAGGTATAAAGCTATATTCAAGAGGTAGCAGCCAAAGTCCCTAAAAAGGAGAGGTGCTTAAGTCATACCCCTTTGTGATTATTGTAGCTGGTTTTCTAAATTCCCTTCTTAAACGCCTGGTAGACCGTGCCAAGCCTTGGTGTCTGTCTGCTGGGTGTTGGGTGCTCTGCCACCTAGTGGAAACTCCCCACTTCCCCGAGAACATCTCTGTCTTGCGAGGAGCAGCGTTGCTGCAGCCATTCAAAACAGAAACAAAATGCCTGGTGTTCTCTTAGTAATGTCTTGTTATGACATGGTATATTGTGCATCACTGATGTTCAGGTTATTAAGCTAAAGCCAAGATACACTATGATGGTGTGGTACATTAAAGGCAGTGGACTGGGAGACTGGGAAAAAGTTGCTTTTCCTCCAGTTTAATGAGGGATGCTGGTGCAACAGGAACATTCGCTCTTAGCAAGAGAGATAGGGGTAGTATCTGATTTAAAAATGAAAAATGTACCAATCCTTAAGTAGAAATTGTGTGCCCATGTGGTGGTAAGTTAGGAGTAAGGTCCAAGGTAGAATAAATATGTAAAGGTAGTTTAACGCAGTTCAATGGGGTGTTTTTGTAAGTGAACAAGTACATATGCCACTGTTACTCTCATCTAATTTCACACTCTAAAATTGCCATATACCTTTCTTCTGCTTTGCTATAGTGGAGGTGGATAAATTTCTTTTTATTTCCATAAACATTATCGGCATATAAAAATCTTCTGGAATGATCGATCCAGTGCTTATTTCAGTTCTTCCTCCTCCTGATAGTGATGTGATCTTAATTTTTTTTAGTCCAGTCTCCTTGTGCTTACTTTCACAAGGGTTGTACTAGAAGTGAATTACAAGCTTTTTTCTTTAAAACTGTTCTGTAGTTACCACTTTATCAAGTCTTATTCTTAACAAAAGGTAATCAGCTGTAGCATAGCTTTATACGAAAGAAACCATCTACTCAGTAATGCTCAAATCATGCTAGTAGCTACTTGTTTTACTGTGCTCAGTATTGACTATGAATCCTAGTATAGACCAGGCTAGTTCTTCATGTACTGTTCATTACTTTTTCTTTTCAGATTCTTTCCTAGGATCTTCCTGATAGTATTTGCTTTGTTTACATTTTGGCTTCTCTGATCACAGCAGTTGAAGACTTTTTTTTTTCTTTTTAAATTAAATACTAATTATTATCAGTGTTCCCTACCCTCTTTTTTGTCAATAGTCAGAAAATGCATATACCACATCTTTATTAATGATACCATTGTCGGAAATACATGACAACAGATGTAACCTGACATCAGAAAACCAGGATGCAAATCCAGCAAACAAAGCAAATGCAGTAATTAAGAAGAAACTGAATGCATGTCCTTCAAAAAATGTCAAAATGGAGAAAGCTCTTCAGGTCTGGATGCAAAGAATTCTATTATTTTTGTTAGCAGGTTAACAAAGAATTTATTTCTAGTTTCTGTCTTGTACTAATGTCTAGAATTGTTCGATTCAGTGATCTAGTTTCGGTCAGTGTTTCCATGATCCTTATTTCTTGTAAGTTGGTCATTTGTCCACAAAGTGTTTATTCATAGCTAAGTTCTTTAAATACAACCCTGATGTTTCACTGAGTGGCCTCTGAGATTTAAACGGGGGGGAAAAAAAACCAGGATAGGGTAGACTTACAAAACAGGTTTGGGTACCCAAGTCTTAGCAGTAAGAAAACTTGACTTGGTGCAAACTAAACCTCTATAGCATCTAAGTTTCTCAAATTTGCCTGGTGCTTACTTCATAATAAGCCCAGTGGGATTCATTAAGCAGAATTCATCCACAGGTTCTCTTTGGTAATTGTTCTTGTAACGTACTTGTTCTTGTACATCTGTATATTTTGCGTATCATTAAAACTCTGGAACCTAGTTTTGTGTCTTGACCACCAGGTTTAGGGAGAGATTCTCTTTGACCTGACTGAATACCTGTTCTAGTTTGCCCCATATGGAGTTAATGTATGAAGTTTTTGTGTCTTCTCAGAATATCTACAGCTAATTTAAAAAAAAAAAAAAAAAAGGCAGGGCACCTGGAGCCTGATCTTTCATGTCCCACTTAATTACTTTAATGATGTTGTGTTTGTAAGTACAGAGCAACAGTATTACTTTCTGATCCTTTCTTATGCGAAGAAGGAACAAACCTCATTTAATTGTGATATTCCAAAAAAAGAATTAACTGCTCTGAATTGCAGCAAAGGTGAATACATCTATCTGGCCCAGAACTATGCTCTTAAGAATACTTAAAAGAGGAGCTTAGTCATACTATACTCACAAATATTCTCATTGAACCATCTTTCCCTTTTTGTTCTTTCCCCTGAGAAATTCCCTCTCAGTTTGGTGGCCTCTCTAACCATGAGTCCCTTCCACGAATCAAGTCCTGCTAAATTTCTAGACAAACTGAAATTGCTAATTTTCTCGGTGCATCTGTATGTGGAACTGATCCTTTGGATCAGTTTCTAGATCAATGTGGGAGGGAGAGAATCTTGCATTCATTATGCTACAATCTGCTAGTGTCAGGTCCAATTTAGAGCTGCTACAAATCAGCTTGAGATTCAATAAATCATGTAAACGTGCATGGTTTGCTTCATGGAAGAAGCAGGACTAGTGGCTCAATTATTCTTCCATTCATTATTTTTATTCCTAATTCCTTGGCCGTTTCTAATATATTCCCAAAACATCTGACCATTCTTCCACAGCTGCCACTTTGGTTCATTTAAGTCCTTCACAGTACTCTTTTTCAGCTGCCAAACCATTTTGCCTTCCTTGGTGTTTCCAGACAGCTGCCAATATTGTATTTTTCTGCCTGTTGAACTTAGCACATTTAAAGGGGAAGATATCCAAAGAGAAGATGACTTAATTAACTTCTCTTTTATGTATCAATTGTTGAACTAGTCTCTTTTTAAGAGTGTTTTTCATTTTGTGTGTTAGAACTTAAAACGTAACACAGATGCACTGCTGGGGAGCTGGATTAAGGGGTGGAGAGGGAGCTTTGTCACAGGTTTTAGGTATTGTATTGTAGAACTGAATCTTTCTCAGTAAAATACAGTATTGCTAGACTTTGATATTTATTATTACTCTGAAAGGTTGTATGAGAATTGCTCAAGTATTTTAGTTAGTTAAAAGAATCTTTTTAACTGAATTTTATTTTATGCAGCCAAATTGTGAATGGGAAGCAGTTGTTTACGGAAAAACAGAAGACCAGCTTATCATGACTGAACAAGCCAGAAGATATCTGAGCACATACACAGCTACCAACAGCACTTCAAGGGCTCTGATACTGTGATGGTCACTGCAACTGACAACCATCTCTTTCCATTGAAACTGACACAATGTTGAAGGCGATTCCAGCACAATAGTTGTGAATTAAGTCTTTACTTTGAGACAGTCTGCCAAGGGAAACCTTAAAGCTACCTTAAAGCTTCCTTTCTTCTTTTGACTGACAAAGAACAGACATGAAGCTCTCGTATTCTCTACGAAGGGATAGTACAAACAGTTCTGCAATGAATTTCCTAAATATTAAAAAAGTAACACTCTAAAGTATGATAAAGAATGGTAAAGTACATTGCAGTACTGACAACATAGTTTTTAAGTCTATTTTTCGTATTTATTCTTTTGACTTGCATTGCTTTTTTTCTGTTAGTGCATTTTCAATATAGAGTAGGTTTATAGGTTGTTACTGGTTTCCAAATGAGCGACATACATGACTGAATGTGCTTTTGCTTATGTAGCATTTTCCTAGTATATAAAGAAACACAATGGAAAGGAGTATAAAGGAAGGATAGAAAGTTGCACTACTAATTTTTTTGGTATGCTGCAAAACAATGAAATGAACTACAGTGTTAAATATATTTATTTGCAAATGGTACTAGAAGTAGGCAGAGGGGGGTGAATTAGGTTTTAGTGTAAAGCATCAGTATTTTCTTCATAAATCTCAAAATGAGACGATTGTTGAATGTATTGTACAGTGTGTAGGAACAGGGAAAATTTTGTAAATTGGAAAGGAGTCTGTTTTTATAATTTATTTTCATTTTAAAGCTTAAATGTAGATATTTATATGTATGCAGGTTGTCTAGAAGCCAACGTTGTTTCCTGTTAAAACAGCTAAAATGAAAAAAGGACAAGTTTAAAGTATGGAATAGCAGAAGAATTACAGTGGTGAAGTGTACAAATCTATACTGTATGTTACATCTACATAAAGATTGCACTATAACCCTTAAATCATGTTGATCTACAAAATAATTACAAAGTATACCTGTATTATACAGCAACTGTTCCCGTACCTTGTTTAAATATATTTAGAAAGGAATGGTGGGGTCCTATATGTGACCCAGGAGTACTTCGTCCTGCATAGGAACTAAAAACTAATGCATTTTAATTTTTTTTTTTTTTTTTTTTTAAAAAAAGAAACTTGGCACCTTGGATCTCAAAACAATTGTATCTGCACTTAAGTTTGATCATTATATACTTACTAAATGTTTGAGGAGCAAAGAGAACATTCTTTTATTTATGAAAAATCTTTGTCCTTATTTAAAGGTATACAGGTCACAACAGTTGCTTTAGTTGCCTATTTTAGGTATTTGCACTTATTTTATGTCTCTTTTTTTTTTTTTTTGAAGGAATGTTTTGGTTTGCTTTTGTTGTAGAGATTTTTATGTAGTTAATTTTGAGCAAGTTATAATGGTGTGCTATCAACAAATACTGACAGGTAAATAGAATTGTACACTGTAGTTTTAGTTATTTATAATTCAAACACTCTTCCTCTCCACTCCCGGGTGTGCTGCTACAGATAGTGGCAGAATCGGCTTGCTGCTATGAGAGATGGAAAGAGCGAGCATCATATGCACTGTATGTAAAATTACAAAAATGATGTCAGGTTCTCTAGTTAACTTTATGAGATCAACCAGTACTATGCAGGGTGTGGAAAGTATTCCTATCACTTTAATATCAAAGATGGTAGAGAATAATTTATTAATGGAGAATTTTAATGTGATGAGTGGCACAAGGAAGGTAATGGGTTATTCAACTTTTTTAAACATCTCAAAGCTTATACAATCCTTATTTTTAGGAGCTTTTTGATATTAAATATTTGCCTGGCTGTGATAGTAGTAGGCATAAACATTTTTAGCAGTTTTTAATTCACATCAAAATTTTAAGCTGGGGGGGGGGAATCCTATATAAGCAAGGGGATCAGAAAATACCCATCATGCCAGGATTACTCCTCACCTTTGAAAATTGAGAGGAGGCAATTGGAATTCTTGGCAGTACTAGATTTAGGTGTGCATTACCAGGATGGATTTAACAGCAACATTTAACGCTGGAGACTGCATTTAATTCACAAAAATGAAATGAAACATTGAGAGAGAATGAATATCTGGAATCTGGATGATATATTTCAGTAGAAGTGGTATCACCAAAACTGCCTATACCAAGTTTAAGCATAGATTTATGGTAAGTAGTATTAATTTGTGTTGGTATTGGTTGGATCGTTTAGTTAACTCCTACTTTGTTGTTTTAGCAGGAAGGTTTTAATCTTTCATATGTCAGGCATCTTTTATTACTTTTTGAATGTTGTGTGCATTTGCATTTCTTTCAGTTTATAAGTAGATTGTACATGCAGCAGCCAAACTTGCATGAAACCTAAATACATATTACTCCGTATTTTTGTTTTAAGGTTTGACATAATGTGCAACAAATGCCTTGTTTATCTTAGTTTTTGTTGTACTACAAACTTTTCTTTTATGTAAGAGAATCTCACATACGATACAGACCATATTAATGTCAGAAATAAAGCATCTATGTACCAAGTTACTGTAAGTGCCTTTTATTTGAGCACTTAAACACTTGGTGCTCATTAAAGCAATATGTATGTATGTGTGTATGTGAAACTGCAAGAAACCTACCTTTTGTAGACTGGGCGGAGACAAACAGCAGTCGTGGGAATCGGGGTTACACAGCAGGGTGGGAGTCCCTTGACAATACTTCAACTCAACCTACTTGTAAGCCTGCTTGTATTTGGTTAACGGTTTGTATTTGTCTCTCAAAGCTTTAACACAAATATTTATGTATAGGAGACAATTTGAGGGATGAAGAATGTTGCTAGTGTAAAGCTTTTTTACATTCCTTTCATTTGAATGGTACAAGTGATATTTTAGTATGTGTGCCTGGGTCTTGGGAGGTAAATGCAAGTGTAACCTGTGCAGTGTGGTTTTTTTTTTCCCCCTAACTAGTACTTACAAACATGTATTAATCTGAATTAGCGTTAGACTTTGACACTCTTATTTTGCTAGAAACGTGGGCGTTCAATAGATAATATCTATTGCCTTTCCCAGTTTTGTGACAAAATATAAATGTCAAACAATTAAAGTAAGATAATCTGTTGAAGGAAAGGACAAGAGGGACTAACACAAGCCAATTCTTCAGAAATATGTCCTGGTGATTTGTATCACCCAGCTTTAAGCTCTATAGGCAAACTGTGACTGTTACTGGGGCTTTGCTGGGGTTCTGGCTGTCATAGCCAGACCACTGTATGAATATCTTGCAGGCCTGCTTGCGTTTGCATGCGTGAAGTTTTCCATCGCTTGGGACAAGTGAGATGGACTGATTGTAGAGTTCTTGTCGTGGCTGGCTGCTGACGCCTGAGATCGGGGCGAAATGTAGGTAGATGAAAGTGAAGTCTCGAATGATGTGACTAGTTCATTTTTCTATGTCAACTTTGCTCAGTGAAAGAAGTAGAGCAGATGGACAGCCAGTAAGCCAAACTTGGGAGGAACTACAACCGTAAGTTTGATTATATGAAGACTCTGGAAGCTTTACTTGTGGGCCTGGCTTTTACTTGGAAGAAATGGCATGAAGACTCCGGAAGCTTTACTCGTGGGCCTGGCTTTTACTTGGAAGAAATGGTCTTTAAGGAATTGATTGGTGAGAATAAGCCCAGTTCTTACTGCTATTATTCTGGTTTTACATGAGAATAACTCTACTAGATTTGCACCAAACTAAAACTGATGCAATGTTGTGAATCAAGCTTCATGAAATAAGGATTTTAACTGGATATTAACTGACCATGGTTGCACCATACCTGTGACCAAGGTCCAACACAATGCAAACAACAAGAATTCTGAAACTGGAATTGATTCTTGCATTTGGTTTTGTGACAAACATTCAGATAAAGGTTCAGTACGTAGGCAGAAAATACACCGATGTCTTCTAAGGCTAGACCTCATTTAATTTTTTTTTTCATAAGTTTCCTTGACCTTGGATAAGCCGAAGCTTTACAGGCTTAAATGCTTACTTTCATGAAGGAGCTGTGGGTTACTGTTTCTGTGCCAGTTGAGCCAAAAGATTGGTCCCTCTTGAAGCTGCAGCATATACTGGTCTGTGTGGCTTCCCCTGGAGACAGCCAGCTTATCCCTTGAGTGGGTTGGATTCTTGCCCTGCAGCTGAAGGGAACAATAGGATCCTTGTAGTTCTGCTAGCGTGATGTGTTGGAAGAACAGGTAAGCTTTGGACATTTATACATAATCTTACATTTTTGTATAGAGTAAAAATCTGAATGCTCATACCCTCAACAGCGCGGCTTCTGTTTGCATCTGGAGTAAGAGATGTGCAATATGGCATTCTTCAGTATCAACTTGTGTTGGTGGTTTGGTTTTCTTTTTTAATTTCATTTTCTCTTTTGCTTCATTGCTGTGTGTGTTTTTTGTGAGGTACAGAACTGAAAGGAGTCCTTTGATGGTCCTGCTGTTGGACTGCATGACCCCAGTGATACAGTTGCTGATTGCAAAGGGAATTCTGTCTACCTGCTACTACCTTTTACAGAAATTTGGGGTTCTTTACGTTTATTTTCAGAGAGTCCTCTGGATTATTTACCTGAATTCTGATTTCCTGTGTTGTTAACACCCTCTGGCTACAGAGAAGATGGATGTTAATGGCCTTAGCACCCACAGATGGGAATGGGCTGTGTATTGGCTGGCAGTGATATACGTCTGCGACCGTCTTCTGTCATAGTCTGAGGGGAAAGGGTGCTTTTGTCTTTTGGGGAGGGAGAATTCTGCTTACTCAGCATTTACTTCCTCGCTGACTGTTGGCCAGTTGCTTGATCTTAGTTACTCCTTGTAAAAGTGGTGTTTGGTGGTTGCACAACCAGCAGAACTTTAGAGCACACCACTGTAGCGCCTGTCGTATGCTCTGCTTTAAAATGGTCTATCCCATAGGCTAAGAAATATTTGCTCAGTTTTCTGAGGGTATCGAGTTCTTACACCAGTAGGCATTAAATAAAAATAATTAAAAAAACCCCCAAAACATCAACAGAACAGAAGCCATAAAATAGACAAAGAAAACCCAGAGAAAACTGCTCAGTGAAAGACCATGCTCATAAGCAGTGATATAAAATGCCTCAGAAGTCTGTGTAGGAACTATATGAACAAAATGAGCTATGCATATACGTTAGATGGAAAGACAAAGTTTGGAAAAGTAATCGGCTTTGTAAATCAGAGCAGTCGAGGATGTGTTTGCATGTTCGCATAGGGATGAGTTGGCTTGATGCGCTCATCTTAAAGCTGAGCGGCGTACGGGAGGACAGCATCCTCCTTTCCCT
>NW_009207460.1:26981-32756 GCF_000690835.1 Fulmarus glacialis
CAACTCGGTGCCAGAGAGGGCTGCCCCAGCACCAGGGCTCGGGCTGCGCCACGCAGCAAAGGCGAAGCGCGTTAGCTGCGCTAAGCGGCGGGCCCGAATAGCCGGATAAATCAGCCGCCGGCAATTTACAAATGAATGCCACGTTCTCCTCAGCCATACGGAAACGAGCGGATCAGGGGTGTCTGGAGGGCCTGTGTCACCAGAAGTAGGCCAGTTTGTGCGTCGTCCTGCACTGGCAAACGGCCAGGCTTTGTGTGCTCCAGACACCAGATGGGAAGCAATTAGGAGTGTGACAAGTGGGTCATCTGGCAGACACTCTGTGGACCTGCTGCTGCATAATTTTTGGCGGGAAGAGGAGAGCTTTTTCTTTCCTTCCCCCCACCCTTTTTTTTTTTTTTTTTGTTGTTGTTGTTAATACAACCTCTTTTTTAGCGAACTTGCAGTGACCGGGTATGGAACATCCTGTGTTTGCTGAGTTTATGCTCCTTTTGTGCCCTCGCTGGTGCTTACCAGAGGGCAAATGTTTTTCCTTGGCCAGCAGTAAGCAATGGTTACACTTGTGTTTGTACGTCATGTAGTTTGCAAATACTGGCCTGCAGCGCTGGCATGGATGTTTTAGCAACTTGGCAAGCCGGGCTGGGGCAGGAGACTGCCAGCCCAGGACAGGAGAACAAGGGAGCCTGGCAACCTCCTCCAGCATGGACCTGGTCATCCAACAGGGAGCCCAAGGGAGAAAGAAACCCCGCGCTCTTCAAGACGTCCCATCTCCCTGTCAAGCCAGGTGGAGGGGGCGGACCTTTCAGCAGCTGGGGCCAAGGTGGGACCTTGTCAGTTTGTCCTTTGACCGTAGTCACTGGCCTGTGAAATGGGAGTTTTGCGAGCCTGGACAAATCACCTTAGCTGGCTCCAGCCAAGTGTGACAATACAGCCCCTCGACCGAGAGCCTGTCGCTAATTTTGTTGGGCAAATGTGTAAAATGTATTACATCTTCCATTGCTTTTGTCCGGCCAGCTGGGGAAAAATGGCAAACGTGGCCTGGGTCGCCTGAGGTCGTGCTTGCAGGGTCCAGCTGGAGATGGCGAAGGCCTGAGCAGGCGCAGGGGCTCCGTCGGTGCTGACCGTGGAGAGGACAGCCGGCGTGCGCGGCGGTGCAGGGCTGGCTGGCAGCAGGTGCTTCTCCCCCTGCAGAGCTCCTGAGGAGCTCGGTGACAGTGGGTGGCATCCGACTCCCTCCCTCAGCAGCGGCTCAGTAGCAAGCGTGGATATAAATACAGGGTGGGGGGAATTTCCCCGTACCTGAGGTGTTCCCAGCACATGCGTATAGAGAACGGCCCTCAGCAAGATGTCTGTAAACAGCTGCAGTTTGAAGCCACCTCTGGAAATCGTGTTCAAAAGAGTTTTTAGGTCCAGAGCCTCAGTTCAGCTCATGACAGACGCTGTCGGTAGTTTTACATCTAATGTGTCCCGCTGGTAAAAGTTTACCCAGAACTCATCAGGGTCTGTGTTTATAACCCAGCCTGGTCCTTTATCATGAGTTAGCATCACGTTCCTCGCCATTGGGGAAGGTGGGAGTAAGCATGTGTGTTTCTCTCATTTCCAGCTTTAAATGAGCAGGTAACAGCAAGGTAAAGAGAGAAATGTTGCCCTGAAGGATTTCGTGGTTGCAAGAGCAATTTCAGGGGAGAAGCACCTGTAGCCTCTGAGCCTCTTCAGCTTCCCACTTCCCACAGTTTGGTGCCGGGCTCTGTGACAAGGGCAGCTCGAGCACCCTCCTTCCAGCCCGCCGCCCTGCCCTGTGGCAGCTCAGCTCCACAGGTGGAAAGGCCAGCAGCAGGTCCAGCTGTTGGCAGCAGTCCTGGTCTACCTCGTCCTTCTACCTCCTTCAAACTCTGTTGCTAGAGACTGCTTGCATTCATAGCAAAGGCATGTTCTGCAAAGGTGCTTGGAGCCAGCCCTGCTTAAACAGTCAAAAATGCAAATAATTAAAAATGTTGGAAAAATTCACTGAGTGTGCAAGGTCTGACTATGATAGGATGGGAGAAAAAGATAATATTAATTTGGTTAAAATCTCTGGAGCTAAGCAAGCAGGACCAGTGGCACCCCACCCTCAAGTGCCAGCATCTCTGTGTGCCTCCCAAGTGCTGATACCAGCAGGACTGTGGATCTGCCTGTTCAGGAGAGATGTCGTGAGGTTTGAGGCTGAATCTACATTCACAGACCCCTGAAGTTCAAGGTGGTGGCTGGACCAAAGTACTTGCCACTGGACTCTGGTATCTCTTTTTTTTTTCTTTTTCTTTCCCCTTTTTTTCTGTTTTGGGAACTCTGAGAGGGTGTTCGGGAGATGTGGGTTTTTTTTGGCCTAATGACTACAGACAGAATATTTTGCAGGCAGTGCTTGTTGCAGTTTTTCATTCGCAAAGTATGTTACAGACAGGAGGATGGACGTGATCACATTGCAGTAAAGATTATGGACCTCGGTTTTTCTTCTATGAAAAACACCGGAACAAAACGTCTTTCTGACTCTTTACTGAACATGAATAAAGCTATCAGCTATTGATTTACTTAAGCAATATGACAGCTGTAAAGCAGGTGGAACACAGATCTTGGAAAAAATGACCTTCAGCCACCTCAAAAGCTTTACTCTACAGCATTGACTTTCATTCGGCGGGTTAGTTGTCAGACTTGTTCCCAGCTCAGGATGCCTTGCTGTGAAAATGCCCCCTCTGTGCCTTCCCCCTCATACCCAGTAGTAGTCAGGCGGTGATGCTAAAAACTCTGTTTGGGTTTGACGCAAGTGAAAAAGAAGGGTTTCAGTCCAGAAAGGCTGGTGGGGGGTTGAAATGAATGGGGGAGCTGAGGGGCACGGGCACCGCCCTGGTTCCACGCTGCCTGGCCTGACCAAACGGTGCTCAGGGGCACTGCCAGCTGTGGCCCGGAGCCTGTGCAGGTGGAAACTCAAAAATATTTAGTTTTTACTTTTTAGAACAGTTTAAATCCACAACTGTATGCCTTACAGCACTGGAAGATGTTAAAGCATTTGGAGGGAAGGGGAATGTTTTCCTCGTCGCGCCTCGCCGTGTGAAACGGCGTTTTCCGTGGGGAGTTTGCATATTGGGACCACGCACCGACAATCAGCCGAGGTTTGTGTCACCTAAATATAATGCAGCCAGCGCCTCAGAGCTGGCTGT
Source organism: Fulmarus glacialis (assembly GCF_000690835.1). Classification (NCBI taxonomy): domain Eukaryota; kingdom Metazoa; phylum Chordata; class Aves; order Procellariiformes; family Procellariidae; genus Fulmarus; species Fulmarus glacialis. The sequence goes on from NW_009207460.1 coordinate 30,170, forward strand.
TCACATAGGCGCAGACACGGGGGCTGTTTTTGGCGTGCAGCATGCGGTACGTGAGCGACCCTGGTGTCCTGAGGTGTGGGGCTGAGGGTGGGCCACCACGCACAGTCAATCTGTGGCGGTGGTGGTGAGGGGCACCTTCTTATGCAGCCGTGTGCGGCGTAAGGGGACACGTGTCCAGCTATCCTGTCAGGATATTTATGAAATAACACTAGTGTAACTTCACATAACACTATTTCCAACATACGAGGGAAGTCCTTTTTTTTCCCGATGTGTGGCATCTGCTGGGTCTCCGTGTCTGCGCTGGTTACCAAGATGCAGTAAAACTTGATAATAGCTGTGTCCATTTGCCCTGGTAAGATGGACTTTATGCTGTTTTCTCATGGTAAATAAAAGTAAATAAAGCAATTTCTTTTGCAGCAGGTGATGGTGGTTTGGTGGTCAGGTTGCTGGCTGGAGGCTTATCGCAGAAGCCGGGCACCCCCCGGCTCGGTGCACTGGGGAGACCCCCGCTGGCCTGCCTGCGCCGTCTTTTGGGAGCAGGTGTCGAGCCACAGGGGAAAATGTGCATGTCAGTGGGTGGTTTTGTACAACACGTACCCTCTACGTAGCAAGTGTGAGGCAAGAAGGTTTCCTCGATCGTGTGAAGTCTTTCTCTTAGGTGCTGCCTAAATCCATCTGCAAGGCAGTTGTTTCCTCCTGCGTTGCAGAGGGCTGTTGCAGGGTTCATGCACATGCTACCTTCTCTCTGAAATATTCCACTTAAACTAACAACCCTCCAGCTGGGAGCAAAACTGGATGCGAAGGAGATGACTTCTGTTGCGGGACGTGTGGGAAAACTACCAAAGGGGTTTTGCTGTTGACCTGATGATTTCTAGGGACAAAAGTGACCGATGTAACTGGCTGAACTGGCTCCATAACCTCATTTATCTTCAACTTCACCCCTAACATCTGTTAAATAATTTATTCTGGTGCATCAGAAAGGAGATTGGAGGGCAGAGGGTTTGGCTCTTTTGCATTTGTCAGATCCTGGAGGAAGGAAGCGTTCAAGCTCCTTTGAGATTCTTCCAAAAATATTGGTCCTCATGGAAAGTACCAGAAGTACCAGTTCCAAAACTCTGAGCAACTAAACACAGACTGTGCCGAGGTTTGCACTGCTGACCCCCTTTTGCAAAAGCAAGGCTTCTCCTTTGGCAGCAGGGTGGGTCCCCTCCTCTGGAGCCTGTGGAGGAGGCTTCCAGGACGGCAGAACACAGTCCCAGCTGTTTGGACTGCCCAGAGCCTCCTTCAGCATTTCGATGACTGCATCACGCACCGGCTTTGCATTTCAGGTGAACTACTGAAAACTGAGCAGTCAATGGGCCATCGGGAGCTGTGTGTAAACTTTTATACCTGTTCTGTCTGAATTTGGAATCTTACTTTTCCCCATTGTCATGGGTTAACCCCAGCCGACAACTAAGCACCACACAGCCGCTCGCTCACTCCCCACCCCTCCCAGTGGGATGGGGGAGGGAATCAGGAGAGTAAAAGTGAGAAAACTCATGGATTGAGATAAAGACAGTTCAACAGGTAAAGCAAAAGCTGCACACGCAAGCAAAGCAAACCAAGGAATTCATTCACCACTTCCCATCGGCAGCAGGTATTCAGCCATCTCCAGGAAAGCAGGGCTCCATCACACGTAACCGTTACTTGGGAAGACAAACGCCATCACTCCGAACATCCCCCCCTTCCTCCTTCTTCCCCCAGATTTATACGCTGAGCATGACGTCATATGGTATGGAATATCCCTTTGTTCAGTTGGGGTCAGCTGTCCCGGCTGTGTCCCCTCCCAACTTCTTGTGCACCCCCAGCCTCCTCGCTGGTGGGGTGGGGTGAGAAGCAGAAAACGCCTTGACTCTGTGTGAGCACTGCTCAGCAGTAACTAACATATCCCTGTGTTATCAACACTGTTTCCAGCACAAATCCAAAACATAGCACCACACTGTGAAGAAAATTAACTCTATCCCAGCCAAAACCAGCACAGCCATCTTCTATTAATAATACTTTTTGAAGGTTTCAGCTCATGTGGTACCATTCATACCTGTGACTTTATAAAGGCAAGGAGGTTTATCGCAGCACAGCAATTTTTCTACCCTGTTTTTAGGCACTTGGATTAGCTGGAGTATATTTTTATTTTGTTGAAGTCTGCTTTTGCTGAGCCTTTAAATGTCTTGCAGAACAGCAATTTGCAAGCCTGCTAATACCAACACTCTCCTAATAAAAATGCAGCCATCTATGAGGCAGAAGGCGATGGTACCAGCCAGGTTAGCTGGGGATGTAGGGAGAGATGTGAAGATGGAGCCTGTGTCTAGGTAAAGCAGCATTTATCTCTGCATGCCTGGGTGGTTGCCTGCCTTTCTCCTCTGTTAGAGGATGCCCGGGAAGGGCAGGGATATCCCACCCTCTGGGCAGAGCATCCAGCACCCTCCCGCATCCTCGCAGGGTTTCTGGGGGGTGATGTACCCCCAAAAGCTGGGTATGGACCTGGACAGCCCGGTGGGGTGACCTGAAGGCTCTTATGTGTATCAGCAGCTATAGGTGGAGACCTCTT
>NW_009207460.1:32879-33486 GCF_000690835.1 Fulmarus glacialis
CCTGGTCTCAGAGCTGTGCTCTGTGTCAGTACGACGCTGGCGTGCGGTGGTTGCACTGGTAATTCATACAACACTCCGGACGCCTGCTGGGGGCTGTTGTGTAGTGGCGAGGCTGGTGTAAGCCAACCGGTCACGCCGACAAGCAAGAGTTGTGTGAATAAGCTGTTTCTCTTGCTTTTGCAGAAAGATCATTATCAGCCTGAACGTGCAGTCTTCCTCCTCGCCGTGCTACCTGCACGGAGCCGCCGGCGGCTGCTTCAGTGGCTGGGCCAGGTGAGGAAGGGTTTTACTGACCCTCCGCGGGGGCTGAGGCTGCTGACCCCCGTGCTTTTTGGATTCGGAGGGTTTCTGGTTTCCACCTCTGCTTGAGCTTTTCTTACATGTGTGTCTCCAGCCCGGCAGCAATCACATGCAGTAAGAAGGTATTTTTAACCCTGGGAGCTGAAGCTGAGGCGACGGTCTGCAGAGAGGCCCTTGACGTGTCCAGCTGCCGCGGCTGCTATGCAAATCGGGCCAGACCCTGTTCTGCGTGCTCGCACCGACGGACGCGCGAGCGCTGCACATAGATGCCCTCCCCGGCACGAGGAGGCATGTGGCGCCGGTTGCG
>NW_009207460.1:33562-36857 GCF_000690835.1 Fulmarus glacialis
ATGGCTGGTTCCCGCTCCTTGCCCGCAGGGAGGATTGACGTGGGGCAACACAGGTGCCGGAGTGGTGGCAACCAGACCGTAGCTGTTTTGCACATGTGGGGCGACTCCTCTGTCTCACCGGTGGAGTTTGTCTCATTTCTTTAGGTGGCAAAGGTCAGGGAAGGAAGGGCATCACCTGCGGCACTGCATAGTTACTGAGCATCTCTGCTTTCCACCTGCAGACCCGATGTGGCTGGCTGCAAAAGGAACAACTGCCTTAGTGTGTGTCGCTCGGGCGTCAGCTGAGAGGGGTGCAACGGTCACAAAATAAGGGCTCCCTTGCGAAACCCCAGGCTGAATGATGGCACCACGTGTTCACATCCTTGCCATGGACCTTTGCCGTTGCTGCGTGTGGCTGGTGCACCGAGGCACGGGAGCCCGGCGTGCCGGCTGCTGGTGGTTTCTGCATCAAAGGGTCTGTCCGTGGAGGAAAATGATCAGAGGCTTATTTCGTATTCTTTTTTTTCCTAGAATATTTGCGTCTCTTCCACTGATGGGTAAACCCACCTTGAGCATATGGTAATCAGCTAAATAACTTAATATTTCTATTTATAACGTAAACAATTAAAAAAATGATTAGCCGAGCTTGGATTTTAGACATCACCATTGTGATTAAAAGAATAGACATTGCAAGAGTCTGAGTGTTGATGAACCCCATTTATAAGGGTTCTTTATCCAACTTGCTTCAAATCTGATCAAAAAATCTGCTTGCATCCTAACTTACAAGGACAAATGTCAGATACCCAGTATTACGAGGGCCCTGGGATAGAGTTACAAAGAAGTTATAGGGTTGCAGTTTTCACGGGAAAGATTAATGTCTTTATTAGAAAAAATCGCTTGCAGGACTTTCTGTGCAGTCTAGCAGTTAAATATAGTCTTGTCACTGCACTCCCAGGCTAAAGTAGCCTGTGACTTCTGAAGGTTTTGCTGTGTGTTTAGTGGTCCTTGTTACTCGGGCAACTGCTTCAACGAGGATGCTGTTGCTTCCTGAACCCCACCTTTGTTTTTGCTGGCACAGCGCAGGAGCAGACAACGCCTCGGCAGAGCGGCTGGTTTCGCAGCGTCAGCTCCCGGCACGGCTGCGCCGAGGGCTCGCTTCACCAAAAAGTGCCTTGTCAGTGATGGGGGGGGGAAGGACTGTGCACGCTGCGGGGCCCTTTGCATGTCTCTTCTGCTTTACGGCCCAGTGCACCCCCCTCCCAAAAAAAGGGAGCATCAAGCAAATAGATGGTGTGTTGCCTCTTACTATTTCACTGCTATGCAAACCGTGACAGCGCAGTAGGAAAATGTTGGTCTAAAATAAAGCAGAGTAAACTGTTAGGGCAGGTGAATCTGTAGGGTGGGATGTCTGGCGGGGTGAAACACCTGGGACGGGGGGCTGCCAGCCCGTGTCTGCGTGGATCTCCTGCCTTTGGGTCAGCTGTGGGGCCCTTGGCTGCTCCACAGGGCTTATTAATAAGGCTGTTAAAAATGATGCCTTTTTTTCGCAGTGAATCCAACCTGACGGCTGAGAAGAGGGGCATCATTCACATGTGCTTCCATTCCATGTTCTCCTTTGAGCTCAGCTGCTTGTTTTTTCTGGGCCTTCATCTAACTTTATTAAATATTCAACTCTCTTTTTTCCTTCTAAATGCATCACTTTTTATTTTAGTCATCTGTGTGCCCATTCATTTAAATAATAGTTCTGCCACTTAAAATAAATGTTTTCAATACCATGTAGGGTTGAGCTGCTCATTTGTGAATAATCTATGGAGTTATGAGATTTTAAAAATCTTTCATAAAGTATTTATGACTATTTGACATCTGCGTTGTTTGTAGAGTTCACATACAGGGTTTCATCTGAGAAATCTGACTTGTTTCGCTTTTCTTTGCGTGTGCACGTCCTGATATTGCAACTTTTCTGGCAGGGTAACTCTCAGATATCAAATTATTCTGCAAATGCCAATGTTTGAGTTAAAAATGTTTTCTGCAGAAAGTGCGGGTTTCCCCCAAGCAGTGATATGTCTGTGATCAAATCTGTTTGCTTCCGGCAAACCTGTTTGCTACAGGATCTGTAAAGTGAGTGCAAAAGGGGAAGAAAGGTAGGCAAAGCATATCTGAGATTTTTTTTTCATGCATCAGTAAGAATTATTTTATATAGTAACCTAGCTTTAAATTCACTACAGTTTATTTAAATAAAGTGGTATGCAAAGTAATGATGGATATTTTAATGAGTAGCTCTATCACAAAGATGTTTTTGAAATGGTGAGAAGAAATTAGAAACCTTTTTTTGGAAATGAAATATAAATGACTGTAAGCGTGATGGACTGTCATCATGCAGTCTATTTCAGTCAGGTCGTGCCCCAGTTGGTCTCTAGTTCCGGGGAACCCAAAATTGTAAAACGACATGAAACGTGTCTGAAAAATGCATCCTCTCACAGACGTTATAAAGTATGACAATATGCATGGGTCAGGCAGTGCCAGTTGGCTGCACAGTTAACAACTTTTCTGTCTTTGATGGAAAAACGGTACAGTTCACTTATTTTTTTTTAATCGCTATTTCACATTTTTCTAACGGTGTGCTGGAGTCAACCCAACGTTGCTTTCTGTACGTTTTCATCTGGAAAATGTATTGCATATCCACATCCTGTTCCATACTCACGCCGGTATTTTTAAAACAAGACTAAGGGTCGGGTATTCACAGAGGCCAGGTTGTTACCCCACGTCCCGGAAAAAATCTGTGCCAAGTCCTGTGGTGTGGACACTCATCGAGAGGACACTCCCCGGTTGCTCATTTTAAATGTAGACACTGTCTGTAATGGAAGGACCAGAAATGTGTCACCTTTTCACCAGAGCTGCGCGGAGTACGGGCAGTGCGGCAGGCAGGGGGACAAGCCATCCTCTGATGGACGGGCTTTCCAAAGTCGTGGTTGGTGAAGGATGTCAACACCATATGTTTTCTTTCCTTGTTGTACCTTAAAGTCTTTCCCCTTGCAGTCCTGCGTCAGGTCCCCTAGCCTGGGCTCCTGCGTCCCTGTACGACCCACCTCATGTTGGGCCATGGTTCAGCATACGGTCTCTGAAGACCACGTTGTGTTTGAGGTAAGTTAAGTGACTTTCTTGTCAACTGGTAGGACTGAAGATGGGGACCACTTGGTTTTATTCTCTGCCAGAGCCTTAGCTACCCTTGAGAGTCTCTGTCTCGGTGCTCTTATTTGATGGGAGGGAGGGAGGTGACACTGCCTACCTCCCAGGGATGCAGTGAGACTAAGCGGCG
>NW_009207460.1:36888-60973 GCF_000690835.1 Fulmarus glacialis
TTGAGGTCAGGTGTGTAAATATGTATTTAATGCTGGCAGTGCCAGGGCTTTCCTCTGAGTATCTGATAACTAAAGTGATTCTACCACCCGTAAAATATTGGAGCCGCTCACAAACACTGGAGCCGCTCCCTGGGGGGAGCACAATTTGGGTTCTTTGTCATGAGGTGGTCATGTTCTTCAGTATCACAAACCCTGCCTTTGCTTTCCACTAAATGCTTGCCAAAAGCTTTTAAGTCACTGAGACCCATATGTTACCACATGCTACTTGTTTCTTTTATTTTTTTAGGAATAGGACATATTTTATTTGAATCAATAAAATAGGTTTCTACTACGATACAAGAAATCTCCACAAAGTACCTGGAATACAGAGACATTAAATATGCTTCTTGTAAATCTCTCCTTCTCTTGTATATCCAAGTTATAAATTAAATAAATCAGAAAATCATAAATACACTTTTCAAGATACAGCAATTATTAGTTAGAAACATTAATAATCTCCTCTTCGCCTCCATTCTCATACTGCTTAAAGCTATTAATTAACAAATGAAATACTACGATACAGCTTTCTCAACAGACAAAACTCTTGCTGCCCTGGACTCTGTGTTGGGTGCTCTATGGGTCACGTTAGCTACAGGGGCAGGTACCACAAATGCTCACTGTCTTAATTACTCCAAATGCAGCAAATGGACTTTTTCCAGTGTCTGTCCATCTTCTTTATTTTTGCTTTGCTTAGGGAATGAGACCAAAAAAGGGAACTGGTGATTACTATTCTCCCTACTCCTTGAGTGTGTGCATTGCTGTGCAAGAGAGCAGTCCCACTGAATTTCCTAGGTTTACCTTCTGGCAGGATCTCTATGGGCTGGGGAGGGGGGTGTAGTGTGGTTGATGATATTTGTAAAAGACATTCCAGGAAAATTTTGGCCATGGCTCCAGCTTGGTTCAGTCATGGAGGACCTGATCTATGATTCTATGACCTGATGTTGGCAAGGTCACAGTGTCCGGACTATTACACAGGGGCAACTTTAAAGGTGGAGTGGACCCCCATGAGAAAACTGCTCTGGTGCTGTTCAGGTGTGTAACCTTCAGCGGGCATCGGCATTGCTCTCACACGCCGTGGCTGGCGACAGATGGTCAATACCGGGCCACCATTGCCTCTTCTCCTTGCCTTGCCAGCAGCTGGGGCCTTTCAGTGTGTGGTTAACGAGGAGTTGTGTTCTCCTTCTTTCCCAGGAGGAAGAAAGAAAAGCAGGAGAGCAAATCATCCCCCTGTCAGGCTGCTGCGCCAGAGAAGGACTTTTGCCTTTGGTAAGGAGGAGGGGAGAGTCTGTGTGATTTCTAGCTGCAAGGCTGTCCTCTCTGAGTTGTTGAGCACCTCTGAAGGAGAAGCCTGTGGCTGAAGCAGTGATGGACAGCTGAACGCAGCTGACAGATATTTTATGATGGGCTAGTGCCTCTCCCCTCCTTGGCAGACTCTGGACTGAGTTGGCTCTGGCCATATGAAAAGCCATAGTACCTTTTTTAAATGAGAACTTCCTTCCCCGTCCTACTATCTTCTCCAGCATGTCCAGCCCCATGCAGGTGTCCCCGGCTGCTCTCCTTGGAGCCACTGGGGACATTTGGTTTGTAAAGCTATGGGGCCGCTCCAGTTGCTTTCCCATTCCATAGACTTCGTTTGCTCAGGTTTTCAAGCTGCAAACCTTTCCTGTGTGCTGCTCCACCCTGCTCACTCCAAAGCCAGAGGACCTGGCTGCTTTAGCAGCCTTTCCCTCCCATCCAGGCGGTACCCTGCTACCTCTGAGCTGGTGACCCCTGACCGGGGATAACCGCCTGAGCCTGCAGCTCTGCAGGCTGTAATCCAAGGCTCCCTCAGTCCTGCGCTGTAAAAGAAATTCAGAATATGCTTTTTTCTAAGTCCGGGTTGAAGATGATCTTAGCACAAGCAGTGGATGAAGTCAGCAGGTACTCCAAAGGCAGAAGTTGCCCAGGTGGTTGTGGTAGGAGGGGAAGGAGCTGTAACCGCCGTTAACACTGCCGACGTATGGTTCAGACCTTTGGTGGGTTCGTGGCTCTGGAGTCTCCTCACCTCAGTACCGTGGCACTGTGTATGACAGTGTCATACTTCTCACTATGTTTTACTATGCTGGCTGCAGGCAAGCAAATTTCAGATGGGAGCTTCTTTCCTCTGCTTCTGTCATAGAGTAAGACCTTTATTTTTCATTTATGCTTCGGAGCACTGGCAGATTAGAGAAGATCGTCATTACTATGAGCAACAGGAGATACACTTCCTCCGATCTTATATTTAAAGTTTTGTATTCAGGCAAACCAAAGTCTTTTATGATAACCAGGGGAGCACTCATACGAGGCAAGTACTGTTCATGACTAATATAATACTGTCTGTAACACTGGTGAAACCTTTTTTGTAATTTTTTTTTTTTTCAGAGGAAAACCCAAGGGGCCATGACCAGCAATTTCTAAATTGAAAAAAATTTTGAGAAAAATTTTTGAGCAAATTCCATTAAATCCACCTATTCATGAGCACAGATCTCCTATATGCAAATATCTCACGTTTAGTCACCTAGTTGCACCATTTACATATTTTCTTTCCTCCTAGTATTTCGTGCACTTAGTGAACTATCCTGTACCACATAGGTAGAGAGGAAGTTGCTGACTATCAGTTAACATATAAGCAGGTTCTACGGAAGAAAGTATCTCTTGAGGTTATCCAGTTGCTCGTAGTTTGATCTGGCAGGACACTTTGAAACACCAATCACTTGTCACATAGCAAAGTTTGGTAAATGTGTGTTTGCAAACTTGCTCAGTGCTGACTCACCCGTTTTTTAAAAATGTTTGCATCTTTTACTCCTGTCTTGAAACATCAAAACTGAAGAAAAAAAGATGTTTAGCGTATGTCATTCAACCAAGCATATCGTAAGATGTGGGTTTTATCTCATGATATGAAAGGGGGAAGAGGACAAGCAGTGGTACACAACAAGCAGACCCCTGGGATTTAATGGCACTCTGTAATCGATCTGTTGCCTTGCAGGAATACACAAACCTCCTGGTAGGCTTTTCTTGTTGTGAGTCCGAGCTGATTCAGACAGGACATGTAAAGTGTTGAATGGGCCAGCAGTAGTTTCAGCATCGAGTCAAGATGTAATTCTAGTGGGATATTTGGGATTTTAGCATATCGCAACAAAGAAAGGCCAGTGAGTTGCATCACATTCACCATTTTTACCTTAGTTAGCCTTTCTCCCACCATTCTGAGGCGATGGCATCAAGTAATAAAAAGGATATTGTTTTCCTGGATGAGCTGTGCTGTGCCTGTTCCCTCATTGATCCCAGAGCACCTTGTCCTGGCTAAAGGACCTTCTGTCTTTCCAAGTGATGCTGAGCCTTATCAGTCCGCCTCAAAGGCACTGTTTGTTGCCCCCAGGTACTCTGACTTCTTCTTGTGTTTCATCCACATCTTCCTCAGGAGGCTGGGCGTCCCGCACAGGTTGCCTCCCGTCAGCGGCAGGGAAGCTTCTGCTCCCGGTGGCAGGGTCAGGTCATACTCTGCCATCTTCCTCCAGCGCTGCCTGTGGCTAGCAAATAAAGCACAGATGCGTAAAGCATTCATCTCTGTGGCCCTTCTCCCCTGCTTACGACCACTAGCCATTGAAAACCAAGGGCTGCCTGTTTGCAAAGGTATGTCCGTGCCTCGCCTGTCCCTGGGACTGGCAAGTCCGGGGTGAGCAGGGGCTGTGCAGGGCAACGGGCTTGGACATCACCGCTGCCCCTCCCTGCTGCCCCCCCTCCCCTTGGAGCCTCTCCTTGACTTGCTGTCAGGGCGAACACTCACACGAGGGGATGGGCTACAGGTGGGACTGCTACTAGGTGCACCCTCTGTAGCGTTTGCCACCAGAGAAAAAGCTGGTAGGTGGCCTGGGGACAGAGCTGAGCCCTTCCACCAGAGCCCCTGGGACCATGCGGCAGCGCCCCGGTGGGGTGAGCTCCACCTGGCCGAGGGGGCTACGCTGGCTTACACCGGCTGAGGGGGGATTTATGTCTCTGCATACAAAGTGCGAGGACGCTGTGACAATGAGCTTGTTATTGTCCCTCAGGTGGCAATGGCGGCATCTCAGATATCACCCAGATCCGCGTCTGGGTTAACTGTCTACTGATGAGTGCATTTGTACTATGGTCAAGCTGTTCCTTAATTACACTTAAAGACAATAAAGCTTTGTTTAAAAAATATTTAATTACATTTTCTAAACTGCCTTAGGGCAAATATTGTAGACTCCTTAAGGGGAAAATACTTACATTTTGAATCTAGATGCTTTTCTTTCTAGCGATAAAACAGAGCTGTAGCTGGCATCGGAGCAGCTGTATAAATGGCCATGGCTGATGATATAATCAGCATGTCCTTTAGCTGATCTCTCCCTGCCTTTGGAAAGCAAGCGGCATGGCTTTACTGTAAATCATTGAGGTTTTACAGCTGCAATTCAGAGGAGATCTGCAGCTGAGCGCTTCTTTGTGTTTCTGGTGAGAGGGGGACCTGTGGCGGAGGTGCCTCATCCCCTTCCCCACCCCACGCGCAGCCCCCCAGGCTTGGCTGGAGGGGTGGGAAGGGACTTACTCGTCCACAGGTGTGCTGTCTGCAGCCAAGTCTGTGACAGCCACTGATTTTGCTGTATTATGGGCAACCGGCGATGGTGGGAACTGCGGGAGGAAAAAGCACATCATTAGGAAATGCCACTGACGAGTAGGGACCCCAGGTTCGTCCGCGGAAAGAGGCTGTTTTAGGAAAATGAATAAATATTCTAAATCTCTTAACAAGAGAAAGCAGGCTGGCTAAGGACTTGACTGCTCAACTCTTACCCACACAAATACCATTGAACTCAGCACAGGGCTCGTATGAGCAAGAATTACACCTCCCATTGAAGGAGGGAAGCTTGCAGAACTTTTTATTCCCTAGTTTTTATGTCTAGCTTCCCGAGGAGGTGAGGCTTTGTGCAGACTGACCAGCCTGCCTCTTGCAGCTCTTCACAGGCCACCTCTGCCGCTGGCTGGGAAGCAGCTGTCCCGGCCATCGCTGTTTCTTGAGCGTTTAGAAATGTTTCCCTGTTTTGCTGGGTGCTGCTCTGTGGCGTGGGCAGCCCTGGTTCATGCCCCAGTTCTGCCACGACCCCACAAGTGCCTAAAGATCGACTTCCTTGTCTTATATGATCATAAATTGCCCGCCAGAACGGAGTCACATTTTCCCATAAACAGGCCACTAAGACCGGCATGTGCTCCAAAATGGTAAGCTAAAGCATGGGTTGCCCAGAAATAGAAAAAAATATCAAAAATTGTGACGTGCTCTCCTCATTTCAGGCAATAAACACACTTAGTGATTTTACTGGCAATACTGAAAAATGTCTTCATACTATTGTCACTACTATAACTGGTTTTAAGCTGTCTAGGGCTATTTCCCCTGGGATTAATCTGAGAGTGGATATGTTTAGGTGTGCTCTGCAAATATCCCAAGACTTAAAAATGTTTGAAATCACTTTTGCAAGCATCCTTTGAAATTTAACCAGGTTAATTATTGGTAGGTGCAATTAGTTTCATTACACTGAATAGCATTAATTTTGACCATCCTTCTATATTCTACAGTCATTTTTCTCAAGTGTAGCCCAGCTACTAGCTAGCAAGTATACTGCAGCCATCCAAAAGAGCATTTGAAGCCATAAAGTTTTTATAGCATGGTCTGGTGCTGGTCAGAAACTTTTCAAAGGACTATTTTCTGTTTGAAAATCTAGTTTTTATAAAATGTAAGGACTTTGAAAATTGTTTTTTAGTAAGAAAAAGAAGGGAGGGAAAACGTTTTAGTAAAGCCGAGTCATTTTTAACCAAAACATTTTGTCTGTCCATTACAGAACAAATTTTTGTTTTTTGTATGATGATTTTGCCATCAACTCTTTATTGATCTGATTTGATTGGTTGATTTTTTGATTGATCTGATTATCATGTCAGGCTGGCATTCTGCAGAACATAGAATCATAGAATCATTAAGGTTGAAAAAGCCCTCTAAGATCATCAAGTCCAACCGTTAACCCAACACCACCATGACCACTAAACCATGTCCCTAAGCGCCTCATCTACACGTCTTTTAAATACTTCCAGGGATGGCGACTCCACCACTTCCCTGGGCAGCCTGTTCCAAGGCCTGACCACGCTTTCAGTAAAGAAGTTTTTCCTAATGTCCAGTCTAAACCTCCCTTGGCGCAACTTGAGGCCATTTCCTCTTGTCCTATCGCTAGTTACTTGGGAGAAGAGACCAACCCCCACCTCGCTACAACCTCCTTCCAGGTACTTGTAGAGAGCGATGAGGTCTCCCCTCAGCCTCCTCTTCTCCAGGCTAAACAACCCCAGTTCCCTCAGCCGCTCCTCATAAGACTTGTGCTCTAGACCCTTCACCAGCTTCGTTGCCCTTCTCTGGACACACTCCAGCACCTCAATGTCCTTCTTGTAGTGAGAGGCCCAAAACTGAACACAGCATTCAAATTATTTGATGCTTGTTCCACTTTAGAAATTAATTTTTTCCCATTTTGTGAAATTCCCTGAGAAACAAGAGGCTAATTCCTCCCAGCTCTTGCAGGTGGCTGAGCATCCAGAATGGGAGCCTGCCTGTTTCCATCCCACAAACCTTCCTGGTTCCCTGAGGGGCAGCCATCCTATGCCAGTCTCAGCTCCCAGCTAAGGATCCTCTGGCATAAACCATGTCTCAAAGCCTTAACGAAGATTGTGAAATCTGCACATACTGTGACAGACTGACATGCTGTTAATGTGGGACATGCTGACAGGTACTAGGTTTTAAGATGCATCAGACAGTAGTAGTTGGTCTTGCTGTATTTACTTACCAAAGATTTTCCATCCAACAGGTGGTTACAGGACTTGGATGACTCTTGTTCAGTAATTCCCACTGCAAAGCACAAGAAATGTGGCATTATCGGTAATTATCCCATTGGTAGAGCTTGTATTAAAAGCCTCCTTCCATGCAATTAAACCCAGATATGAACAGAACCCAGATTCAGGTTATAGTCCCACTAGATCTGATTATAGCCAAAAGCGCAGAAGTTTCTTCATTATGATCCGCTACTGTGATGTCAAAATAAGTAATTTTGGAATTAAGTAATTCTCGAAAGTCACTCAACTGCTTGCTCCTAGACTTTTCAAATGAGATGATGATGAACTGTCCTTAGCAGACCGAGCTAAGCGGGAGCCCTTCCCCCTCTGCCAACACTCATGTGTATGTACATACAAAGAGCGGTCCCATCTGCTGCTCCTCAGCAGAGGTTGTGTCTTGGAGCCCCCACTGCCAGGGTTGTCCTGCCTGGGAGATCATTCTCCTTTCTGGATTGCCCTGGGGAGTTATTCTCACCTGGGCAGAGATGTGTGCTACATCCACCCCATCACAGGGAGGGATTTCAACCTTTCTGTCTGCCTGTGGCTGAGTGGCACCTCTCTCTGCTGTCCTTAATCCTGGAGGCTACCTTTCGGTTGCAAGTGAGCGCTCAGCCCATAACTTATCCATGGATAAATGCTCACTGACATTCCAAAAACAAATGAGTGAGGGATGCCAGATTTTTTTCATGGAGCCAAATCCTCCCATTTGGCTGTGGGAATGTGGAGATGCCTTTTTTTTCTTTCTTTCTTTCTTTCTGTTCCTGGCCATTTTTGGTTGTCTGCTGTTTTTCAAAAGGATATTCAGGTAAGTGAAGAGCAAGGATCTACAGAAACACCAAGATTCACCAAGACAGAGGATAGAATATGATTCACAACTGCTGTGACCAATGGAATATAAATAACGACAGCAAACATCAGAAATAGCCAAGGTGCTGCTTATAGTGCTGTCTCCAGCATGAGTTAGCAATCAGAACTGTCTTCTCCTTCTGGGGGCAATATTTTACCATGATAAATATCTTAACCAGTGTCTCTCTTCCCGCTCCCCCCCAGTAATTCTATTAGGTACCTAACTGTATCCCTCACATCAAAGTTTAATTCAATTGCCTCCTCTCATCTTGCATATTAGGTACTAACAATATTCAGCAAGTGGCTCCAGGCATCAGTGCTTCAGCTAATGCCCACATTTTTTCTTTTTTTGTTTTGTTTGCTCTTATATTGTCTGATTCTTCCCTTCAGCCTGTCCCTCTTCTTATTAGATATAGGAAATGTTCTGGCAAAGTTTTGGCAAAGTTTTAGCGAAATATGTAAGCAAAAGTAAGTCCTCATCGCTTCAGGTTCATAAGTGCTCTTCAGGACAGCGATGGCTGGGTGTGGTGTGAATTCCACTTCCAGAAGGTGCTATGGGTGTCCAGGCCTGGGAGAAGGGTTGCTCCATGTCTGTTATTCTGACTTGCCCTGTGTTTCCAAGATGGGTACTTGTACAAAAACTTGGTACAAAACTGAGTACTTCTTTCCTGGAGAAAAAGTGCAATTTTTTTTTACTTATCCATCCTGGGAAGCAAAGCACAGCTTTGAGTGCAGTGAGGGGTTTCTTGTTTTGGCCTTCCACTACACTTACTTGCCTTCCTGCATGCTGGAATGCACGGTCCTTATGCTTTGATATTTGTGTAGGGTTTCTGACGCTAGCAGTAAGTGTGCTGCTACTCTCATCTGTGCTCTTGTTTACACATTTTTCACTTCCTCTGGAAGTTGAACTGTTCACTCTGTGACCCAGATTTCAAGTTGTGCTTTACCAAATCTGAAGTCTCTTTAATATTCAACAGTACTTGTCTATGGAGCAAGCATGGAAAATTCTACAGACACAACTATTTCCAGTAAGAAAGTTGAAGAATGATTTTGAAGGGTGAAATTTGTGTGGAGGTCACATTTGTACAGAGATTAATGAAAATAGATTATACATATCCATGCATATACCTCACTTCATATCCCATTATGCTGGCTCTCCAGCTGTTGAGAAACAGCTGGCGAAACCATTCTGGACTCTCTCATGGCACCCTATTCTCTGTGTAGGTATTATTAGTACAGCGTATACTGAAACTGGACACTGCAGCACATCATAGCAAAGAGCTATTTTTATTTTCATACAAATATTTGCAAATATTTCTACTTTCCTCCCCTTAAAATGCTAAATCTGTAAAGTCAGGCACTCAAAAGTTATGAAATACCAGAATTGGACCAAAGTTATTTCATCCCCCCGAGGAGCTAGACATTGAGATTCAGTCTCTAATTTGTGACCAGAAACCATTTTTCCACAGACTTTCTGCTTCACTCATATAGACAGCGTTCAGAAAGCAGTGGTTCATCCTTAGCTTTTATTTCTCAGTGCACAGTCCTATACTTACTTTCCCCATCAGTGAATCCTCTGAGGTCAGAACTATTAATATTGAGGAGGATGCAGCACTGTTCACAGTCAAAGCACAGTTTTTAGTGCAGCAGGAACTGAGTGCTCCCGGGTGTTGGAGTCGGAGGTGTGAAGCAGGCACCCAGAAAAGGGGGATACATCTGCGTGAGGTGACGAGCATCACTGAGGAGTCTGGTGGCAGTGATAGACAGACCTTAGGGAGCTATTGCAGGAGATGCCCTGCTATGGTCCCTGAGCACCTTCTGTGCTGGGGGGAACAGGGATCCGACAAACAGCCTCGCCATGCTGCACAAGCTTAGGTAGCCCTGCAGTAGCTCTCGTCTTGTCCAGATTCTCCTGGTGAGTTTGTCCTCTCCTGTCCTCCTTGCTCCCTCCTTCTACTCCTCAGTCAGTCCTTTTTGTTTTATTTTTTGTTCTAATTTAAACTCAGTTTTTCCCTCTTTCCCATTCAGCATCCCAGTTTCTTTGCCCAATTGCTTTCCTTTCTCCGCCTATGAGAACTGTTTCCTGCTTTTCTGCTCTTCTGTTCAGATTCCTGCATCTTTTCTCCTGTTCGCATCTATCTGTCATTCTTTACCTCTTGTTGCCCCTAACAGCAGAGACCAGCAGTCCCTCCTTTCTTCCCCACCGGCTCTCTGCCACCCACTACCCCACAGCCGGTCCCAGCCACTCCTCCTCCTCTCCCGCCTCCAGCCCCAAAGCCCCAGCTCTTTGTTCAGCTATTTCTTGGCTCTGGTCCCAGTTTGAGATCTTTCCCTTCGGTCCCAAGCTCAGTTTGTTCCTTCCCAGTTTCCCAGGCCCCGCTGTTGTCTGGTCTGTGTTCAAATGGGATGAGCAGTGCAGATGCAGACCAGTGGTGTGAAGAACATGCACCTTCACGGTAGTATCTGCTTTACAGATTTAGCACCCTTTAACAGCTAAATGTCCAATGTCTCTACCAAACACGTGCCATATGGGATTTTTCAAAGGCTTATGACTTGACTGCATCTGGGTGGTTTTTCAAGAGAGAGCAAAAGATGCGTTTTCGATTAAAAGGCCTCCCCTTGCCAAACTGCACGGCCCTGCTCCAGCTTCAACCTTCCAAACATAACACACCAGCATCGAAGGAACTGAATGACCAGTCTATTTATGTTTACTCATTTCCTTGGTTTTGCATTGGCAAACTTTATTTTTCCTTCACGGATTCTCACAAATATGCTGAACAAGTTTTGGTTGAAAAAACAAAATCAGGTCTGTGGCTGACATCCAGAATCTAAAATTTCATCCCAAATAATTATGTTCTGGTAAGGTCTAAGCAGGGATCTTATATAATAAGATATATAATAAGATGACTCAGGCAAACTCAGTGATATGCAATCTATCATCTCTAAAATATTGTCAGCTTTTGGAAAGGGAGTGTTTATGACTGAATAAAGCGAGTTTATGACTCTGAATAAAGTGAGAGCTCTGCAATGCCACGCTTGTTATCTCACTAATATCACCAGACATTTTAAGCATGGAAGTATTCTTCAGGTACATAACAAATTGCCTGCTTTGCTGCAAACTGGAAGACTGCAATATCTAAAAATGTTCTGAAGCCACAGAGGAATAAAGCCACTTCTGAGGACTTACTGTGCTGGGCAGTGCCCTTGGCAGGGCAGGGTCCCTGCTGCCCGCTCTGCAGGCAGTCCAAGCCCCGCACCTCGTCTTCGCTGCACAGCACCTGGAGGAGGTCACCCTGGTGGGGCTGTAGCTTCTCTGTCCTGTGGGGCCGACGATCGGATACAGCTACCACCTACAGGGAAGAGGCAAAATCATCCCGTTACACACAGCCTTGGAAATAAGGTGGTCTGTCAAGGTCATGGGGGAGCAGCATGGCGCTTGCTCTTCCCACTGCTTTACTGTCATCCAAAGGGGATTTTGTTGGGTGGGGACTGTGAGATTTGAAGGGTTTGGTTTGTTTGGGTCCTGCCTCCATGCATGGATGTGTAAAAGCATGGGAAAATTAAGTGCGGTCTCTCTGGGACCCAGCTACTTAGTTGCACCTTTCTGTATTCTCCTCAGGAGAAGGAAATGTGGTCCTTTTCAAGACCTACTGAATAGGATATGCCTTTGAGACAGCTCCAATTTAATTTCTTATTGCATCATATCTTGGGCAATCAGTTAAACTTATGCAATGTGAATTACAAATGCTATTTCCTCATGGCCTCTCCTGTCTTTTGGACTTATTTACATTTTATACCTGGTAAACGACTACAGAGGATACAAGGTAGTGAATAATTGTGCTCCTAGAGATTAATTTTCACAAACATTAGCTTGCACAAACAAAACTCACTGAGAGCTGCATCTTGGAACAGAGTCCCTGAAAACGAGCATGAACAAAACCAGGTTCTTTTCTACATCGATCACGACTGAGCCATGGCACTCACTGTGCTGCCACGGGCAACTGGGGAGGCCAGAGCTAATGCGAGCTTAAAAACCCAGGGATAGGCTCCAAGCAGGTGGATCCATCAGGACTGTTATCCAGGATGGTCTGGAAACAATTTTCTCAAGAAGATTAAAGTCCCGACAGCAGGGAAAGATATTCTTCTCTGAAGACTTGTTACTGTCATACAGAGAACAAGTTACGCAGGGCGAAGATCCAAACCAGCAAGGAAACAACACACGTGGCAACTATTCCGACTGTTTCCTATTAGACTTACTTATGTTGATCTTAAGTTGGAAGACCAGGACAAAAGCAGTTACTTGCATCTAACTGATGACTAATAGTTGCCATCTACTTGTTTTATATATAAATACAGTTATTTTGTCTCAAGACTGAGACCAGCAACTGACCAGTCCGCTATTGGCATAGAAAAGCCTTAATTCCATCTATTGCTCTGCCTTCTAAGATACACTCAAGATAAAAACAAGACCGCATTCAAGCATGTCCCCTCACACAAAATTGTCCATTTTCTTTAAGTAAGTTTTAATTCAGTTTGCCATTAATGTGCAACATTCTATGTACGTGAATTTTTACACAGATATAAAACCACACGCAAACCTATGTTTTCCAAAACAGGAAAAAAGAAAAACCCCAGCCTGACCACTTTTTACTCTTTTGATTCCATGTACCCTCAGGAGTCTGGAGAAGGCTACATGACCTAGATCCTCCTGATAAGCAGCACAAGGAGCAGAAACTGCCCAACAGCAGGCAAAAATACTGCTGAAAAGGGCTGGTGAGGCAACCAAAGCCTAATCCAAGGCCTAAGAGGGGTTTTCTCTTAGTTCTGTGGATTTTGGCACGCAGCCTGACACAGTCCCTGCTCCATAAGCTACTTAAGGCGTGCCCAGTGTTAAGTTAAAGTCAAAGGGACTACTGGTGTCCTTGAAGACAAGCACGTGCTAAAGGAGGCTGCGGCTGGAGCCCATCTCTACTGACCACGAATCTGGTGCTGCCGGACAGAGCCGAGCCTCAGCATCACTCCGATAATTCAGAAACGAGGGTGATGCTGGTGGTGGGAGGCCTCCTGTTGCTACTTAAGCAGTTGCCATTGGCTCTCTCCCAGCTGCCCTTGGACCAGTTCCAGGACCTCCCCATCCCTCTGCAGCAGCTCCTCGCAGGCTGCAGGCTCCCGTGTCCACGCAGGAGGGGTGTGCAGCCCACTGCATCACCCTGATCACCCGAACCTTGCAAGCTGCTTACCAGAGGCATTACCCCCACCACCACAGTGACATCGGTGGAGACACCTGCCTTCATTACGGATATGATGAGGCAGTGGCTGGCAGGGGTCTCTCATGACAGCCCTTGGAGCCAGACTCACGTGAAGTGAACTCTTCCAGCTGTCAAAGAATGCTACAAAGCTCACCTTTCCCACCAGTTCTGGAAATATGTGCAGTACTCTTGGTCACACTCAGCCTTCTTAGGTGTGTGATAGAAAATGTCTGCAACTCTCTGCTACTGTGACACCTGAGGTCGCTCCTTTTGCATGGTCACAGAAAGAGCATTTTTGGTAAGTAGGATGCTGGCTGCAGTCATCTCTAATCCTGGAAACGGCTTATTTGATCAGTGTAAACCACCACGAACTTGAAACTTAACAATCTGCCTATGCATTGCAAAGGATGAAATTTAGTCTGGGGAAAGGAAGCAGGATTTTAAACTCCATTAATAGCTGGAATTATTTAGGAGCGTTGTCTAAGTTTTCAAGATTCCTTGTTACATGTCATATCAGCAATGCCAAAATGGCTTCAAGCAGAAGAATCTGTATAAATAAGTTGCAATGCCATTTTCCATTACAACTGGAGACAACAGCGCAATCTCTATAGCACATCTTCAGTTAGCATCTTTGTTTGCAGCATTTGGCTGTAGTACACTTTTGGAGTTTCTTATCTCCTAATTCAAGAATTCACCGTGACTTTGGCTACCTCAACCATTACTGTAATATGTAAAGACTTATCTAGGTCAGGAAACTAAACCTGCTGTAGTGCAGTTTTGATCTAAACCGGAGCTGACATTTCTCTAGGGTACCTAGGGTAAGGCAGAAGGATCAGCTGGAAGTCACTTTTCTTTTCTAGATGTACCAGGGAATTTAAATCTGTGTGAATGGCAGAGTCAGCCAAACTATGCAAAATTAGCAAACTGCTCTCTAAATAACTACTGTTTTTAGAACCTGTAAGTCACTTGGCTGGCTCAGTCTGTTTGCAGGACGCTGACTCTGAATTCAGAGCTCATCAAAGTCTCTTTTTTATGGATTTTACCTCTTGGCATACCCACTGTTGGAACTAGCTGTGTTAAGCAGGGAGCACAGAGGACAGGAGGGTTGCAGAGCAGTGCAGAGGATGTTCCAACAACCCAGCCAGTGCTCCTCGACCCAAAATCCCACCGCCAAACCAACAACCAACCAGAAAAGGTGACAATTAAACATCTGGCTTTGGATAAAACTTTGAAGCTTAGAGGCTGAACAACGAAGTGTTTGTTAGTGGAGGAAATACCAGATTTGTAGAGTTAAGCTCTTTTTGATGGTTTAATGCTGATCTAATTTTTAATGTGGCACCACTAGCGTGCACAGAGGCATTTGCCATTTTTCTGCAAAGTAGCCAGGTACTGGTGTCCAGACAGTTCTACCCAAAGGATTTTGCGGCTAGAATAGCAAGGGAAGAGAAGGGAAGGATCTACTATCACTGGAAATAACTCTTAATAGGGCAATAGGAACTGCAAATAAGCATATTGGTGAAACACTCAATTAAAAAAAAGGTATTTCCCCCTTTCTCTCACCCTTCCACAGTCAGGATTGTGCTTTTGGGATGGGTTCTTGAATGTGATGGAAGTTAACCCCCAAGGTCAGTCATTTGAATCTTAAATCACTTAATGCTACACTGCTTGAGTATTTCTGTTGCGAAAAAAAGGTCTGGCAGATGTCCATGTTGCTTGCTATTTTTGCCCTTGCTGAGGATTAAAGTTGTGCATCCACTGCAATCACCAGAGCAGATTTCATGTTAGCTGAGGCATTTCTGCAGCACTGACTGCAGGTGCAGCAGTAAAAGTGAAAAATAAATAATCATTCTGCTACTTTTCTGTGGGTCTAGAAATTGGTAATCACAACTTTGTCCCAGGCACGTATATTCCAGTACGTGCAATTTATTTGAATGCTTGTGCATGAGCTGTAAGCAGCTGCATCGCACTGAAGAAGGGGAATGCACAAGTCTAAGAGTTGACTGTGCCAATTGCTTTGGTTTGAGAGCCTTGCTTGCTTTCTTAGCTGGAGCTGCAGACCGTTCCTCAGGCTTGGTGCTCCCACTGCTAATAAGGTGCTGCCTGCATCATGACTAAGGGCCAATCAAAGGACATCTTTAATTGGAGTCAGGAAAGCCCCAAAGGAAAAAAAATCCTCTAAAAACACAGCAACAAAACAGGGACTTTCTTATCTTATTTTCTTAGACCTTTATGAGTATAGTGCTGTTACAGCAGCTGATCCAATCCAAATTAAATATTAGAGGCTCCCACTCAGCAGAAACAACAACTATCTGATGAGATTTGGAACATCATAACAAACATACAGTTGCCCTAGATTTCAATGAGAGCTAGCTGCAAAATTGCCAGCTAACTAGTTTTATGAGAAAATTCTGGTTCAAAGAAATCTGGGCATTTTGTTGGAAAAGTATCTATTTTATCAAAAAATGGAGGGAGAAATTACCTGAGCATTCTGTTTTTTTAAGTCAGAATAGTTCACTTGGGTTTGGACCTTTCTGCTATTTTTACATTGTGGGACAAACAAAATATACCAAAGGCATAACAGATAAAAAAGGAGTATCTCAAAATGGCTTATTTTGAGTAACACTCCGACACTGACTTTCATCCTCATTTGGAATGAAAAGTAATTTTGAAACCTCTGCCTGAGTTACGGGACAAAAATAAGATTTTTCACAATTTGAGAAAATACACAGATACATAGCTTTTACTCAAACACCACAAGCGTGTTATTGACCCTTCCTGGGGGCCACTTCAGGCCCCTGTGAAGTATTGCGATCCTGTGATCTGCTTTAATAATCAAGAAAGGGGATGGGAGTAAACGTGGCGAGTTTTTTTCCAGTGCACGGGTAAGTGTGGTAAGCAGGAGGGACCTACGGTGCCGTGGGGAGATTAGGGAATCAGGAATATGAAGAGAAGGCTATTTACAAATGAGGATGGGGCTGGGAAGTAGGATAGGGCATGGGAAAAGGAAAGACCATGAGGCAAAATATTTCATCAAAGTGCTAGAGAAGAGACAGGTCTGTAGTGAGAAGAAATGCTTTGGCAGAAGAGTCTCAAAGCTTGTAAAAAGTGCTTTGATATGCACAAAAGAAAAAGGCTGTTATTCCTGCAAGTCAAAACTGCGATAAAAGGATCGTGGAAGGGGTTGTGAATGGGCCAAGTGGATTCAAGGAGGGAAAATTTGCTCTCAAGCCCAAACCAATGTGTCGAAGTGTCCAAACTTGGAAAACGTTTTCTCAGAGCATGAAAAATGTTCAGTTCTTTTACTGTTGCTGTTATTGTTATTTATTTGGTCATAATAATTGGGGGCAAAAATATTTACAGACCTATTGAAGAGAAGTGTGGGGAACAAGAGTCCCTCATACAGTGAAGGGAAAACAGAGAGGGGGCAGAAAAAAGCTGAGACTGCGCAGCACAGTGCTGCAGGAGAGAGGGCTGTGCTGGGTGGTGGGGCTGGGCATGGCTGGGTGGGAAGGAGAGGACCATGCCTGTGCCCAGCTGCAAGCCGCCACCTTGCTCTTTAGCTGCAGGTTGATCCCATGCCGTTCGGTTGGGCTCTTTTGCACGAGGGCCATGAAAATGGCTTGTGCCCCAGCAGCAGCTGTGGTAGAGCAAAGGGGGAACTGGCTCTTCTTTGGGGCTGTGCACACCTCGCCTTCATGATTAAAAATATCAAACCACTTACTGAGAGAGAGCTCAGTTGTTAGTTTTCCTCTGCATTTGTGAAGGGCAGGCAGAGTAGAAAATGGAGTCAGAGATGCTTCCATTGGGAGCTTAGCTTATTGAATTTGGGGGGGCACCTCACCTGCAGGGAGTGGGGAAAGCTCCAGATGTGCCCTCTGTGCTGGTGCACCGGGGGTGAGTCCAGGACAGGCAAGAACCGCTGGGATCAAGGGACAAGCATTCTCCTGTGGCTCTCTCAGAGACATCTTTTTGAGTTAAGGTTACAGTCCATTGCTTGGTGGTTTTATCCCAAATTCTCTGGGGAATGTGATACTGGCTCCTTGATTAATGCATGTATGTATTGATACGATTTGTTTGCTTTTCATTCCTGCCTGTCCCTCTGGCACTATTATTAGGGCTTTATGGATAAGAATTAAGTCTGTGATTCCCTCAGATGACCCGTGTTAAGCTGTTATGTTCATTTTGACTGGCTCTGCACAGACAGACTGTATTTTTTCAAGTTTCAAAGCGCTTCTGTAAATAAACTGTAGCTTTACAGAAACTCCCCTTTCTGGTTCACGCCCCACTCCCTGCGTCAGACACTGATGCACTTCTTTGCCCTGAAAGATCCGCTTCCCATTTATCCATGGCATTTTTAAGGATAAGTGTAGCCAACTAGAATAAAAATAAAAAAAAAAAAGAGGGAGAGAAAGGGAGATTTTTCTTACGCTCTTTGTTAGGATGTGCTGCGTGCTTTTGGCTCGTCTTCGGGCAGGACTACATGCTGTGAAAAGAAGAACAGGAACACGGTCAGGGTGCAGTGGAGGTGGACAAGATGAGGTTACACATGCCTCTAAAAGTCCTCCGTGAGAATACATTGGGGGCATGGTGGGGAGGGGGGGGAGAAGGAAGGGTTTAAGGAGGATTCCAGCTGAAACAATCCAAAAGAAAGTCTTTTTTAATGTTACCTCAGAGACCATGCTCTAGCTATACAATACAGACATCTGTGGGCACAGGGCAACAGCCTTCCCCAAGGTTCTGCACCTCTCCCATAGGCTTCCAGAAGGAACCGTCCTTCTCCCTCCTGAGTTTTGATCTGGCCTCCCATCTGCCACTGTTTCAGAAGGAAATGAGCTTCTCTTTCCATCCAGTCACCTTCAAACATGACCAGTGTATACATTAACTTTGGAGAGCCCTATCATTTTATCTAGATAGCGACTTTTTCAATAAGCTCAGACTGCTTCTTGACATCATTTCAGTTTTACTGCATGTTGTCCAAAGCACAACATTTGCACTAACCCTAGTCTTTTCTTTTTCAATCCTCAAAATGACCCATTCGGTTCTTTAACTTGGGGTATTTTGCTTAAAGTCTGTTTCTCAATTTTATTTCTTAAACCGATGAAGACATCAAAATCATAGGCAAAACAGAATTGCTCACCACTGGACACACAAGATGCCAGGACTATAAGCCAAGCTTTTGACTGGACCGAAGCAATTGGTTTTGGGTGGGGCTTTTTTTGGACAAAGTGAAGATTGTTTAAACACTTTCTGTTTCAGTTTGACTTGAAACTGGCCTGAAAACCTCAGTGATACTCCCACCTCTCTCTCTCATCATATCTTACCCTTTGCCCTTTAAAGTTATTACCCTGCCCCGTGTTCAGGATACAGGAGTCATGACTACAGGACTTAGCAGCCAGTGACAGACACAGGCCTGCAAAAAACTGCCAAATTTGGAGAATTAACTCCAATTCTAAAGACCGACCCTGAGGGCAAGGCATGTGAATGGGGGTTTCCTACTCAGGCTCTATGTATAGTCCAAAGGCTTTGAAAAGCCAGGAGGGTTTGTTATGGGATGATGGGTGACTCTTACCCTCCAGGTGAGTTTTCCTTTTTGGCATACATTCAACTCCAGGAGTTGCAGTGCTCGTCCTTGCTATGTATTAATGTTTGCAAAGAGTTTTGAAGCTGTGGAAGCAGCTGGAGTTCACTCAAGGCTGCTCATTTCTGCAGCCAAACTCCTCTCCTGTGATGGCAGGAATAACAAGTGACTGGGCTTTCCAGGGCTCTGGTGCAAACAGAGCCGGCAGTGGGACCAAAGTTATTCTTCCTAGCCAGCTTGTGTTTGTCTAAAAGCCACCCCTTGATACCCCAATGAGGATGTAAGTGCTGAGCATTAGGACCCCACTGGCTAGAAATAAAGTTTTGACCAATGCTCTGCCCACAATGAAACAGGACAGGAACATGGGAGGTGATAAATCTTGTCCAGGGTCCCTGCCAGCGACCTGTTGCAGCACAGGGTACTTCCACGCTGAACTCATCACAAGTAACTTATCTGCCGGTATAGAGCTTGAGAGTGTGCTAAGCTGTCAGTTTGATTACGGCCTGTTTTGCATGGCATGATATCCTCAGGGATCCCTACTGCCTTCTCCTGCAGGACACGTTTTATATTTTAAACCATGGTGAGTGTGGGATGAAAACCACACAAACATAATGAAGGTGTTTTTTTTCCTAGGAGTATGTTGTAACTTGCTTTTGAAGCTGCTGCAATCGCCTTTACTTCTGGAATTTCATCGTGTGAGGACTATACTAATTGCTTGCAAGCAAAACACGCAAGTGCAGAAAAGTGTAGTGATGCAAGGCATCATCTTCATGACTCTCTGGTATTGTATGTATTTTACTGGACAGTGTAAGGAGCACAGTTTATATAGATTTCTACCAGAAGCAAGTACTGTTGTGCTGTTACTGGTACCCAGGCTGGCGCACAAGGAACAACACATAAATGTGTCCAGGTAATAAATTTGCGTATTTTCAGAGTACATATGATCCACAGTTCAACTCACTGCCTGTCGTCTGCCGGCACGAGTGGCAAATGGCTTACAGGGGCTGAAGAAAGACAAGTCACAGCACCAGCAAATATGCAATTACTTGAATAGCCATTGAACAAAGAGTGAATCAGGGAGGTAGCCAGAAGTGACCCACTTGCGCAGGAACACAATGGCAGCAATGCAAACAGTGGGGCTGCAGGGCTCTCCCTGCAAACACGGTTTTCTGCAGGGAGTGGGAGCAGGAAGGGAAGAATGAATCCTTGCAGATGATGTTTCTGGATTTGCCTGCAAAAGGATGTTTGTATGTACAGCCCAGCTTTCGGGCAACAAAACCAATTACAGTGATGGTTCACTTTGTCATTTCCACTTACATTCTGAAATTAAGCAGCTGAGAGCTCATGCTCGCAGCTTGCAAGTAAAGATCTGATCTGGCCCCACAATTTGTTTTCCCTGCTTTTACCTGCTTTCTTTTTCTTGTTGCTGAAATATGCAGCTATTGAGTTTAAACTAATTTGTTCAATCAAATGCAGACTGGGCTTTGTCCGGTTCTTACTCTTCATTACAAGCAATTAATGTTAATCATGCATTCATTTCCAGGGCATGGCTTTGGAAATGTTCCACTTATTGAGCCAGCAGACTTAAATTCAACATTCATGCAGTTCACCCAGTTCATCTGAGCTGCTAACTGCTCGCAGAACTTCATTTTCTTTTCTATTACACAGAATAGCCACACAGTTGCAAGCTGTCACTTTAGCAATTACCTCATAGGTATATCAACACCGATTCCAGATCTCCCAATTTTGCTAGCGCAAGGATTTTACACAGCCACAATGTCGAAGCACCTGCACGGATTAGCTCCAGAAACAAGCAGCGAGCGCTGGACTGCAAGCAAAGCACGACACGGCAGAACAGATGAGCTGCTCACTTCAGAGATTTCCCTGATGCTAAACACCCCATCCATCCAAAACACAACACCGTAGCGGTTGTTACAGTTTTGATGTACTCACATTTGGATGAAATCACAGTGGTGAAAACTTCTAAATTTTCGTCGCTGCAGCTGTAAATCTGGTGCATTTTCCACCTCTCCCTCCTGACTGCCTTTCAGCTTCATGCAACCGCTCTGAACTTCTGGTAAATAGGTTTCACTAATCCAATCTGGCTCTGTGATCATTGTCCAGATCTACAAAGGACAGACTGATGCTGTGATCTCATCTCATTCCATATTCTTCATTGCAACATTTTCTTCTCCCATCTGCCTTTCTATGAATACTATTAATGCAAAGATTTAATTTAGCTGTTACTTAACCCTCTGTTCAGATAGAAGCATTTTATTTTATGTCTGCTTTTACCAGTTTGGAGAATCCTCTACAATAAATGGCTAATAATTAAAGTCTATTCTGTGCAGCCAATGTATAGGCAAATAAATATTTACAGAAGTACTGCAAGGATTTTTAAAATAAGTTGGTTTAATGCTTTGTGTACTTTAACACATTTATTGCAAAAATTTGCTCTTCCCATATAATGAGGAGCTGATTCTAGGTGTATTAAGAAAAGCATTTTGTGCTTTGCCTTTTACATTCAGAAACTAGTACCTGAATCCTGGGCACTTCAGTGTAAAATTTCAAATGCAGATTACTAAAGAAGGGCACATCAGGCAGATGTACATAGGTCTATATGCCCCTACACTTCAGTGGCTGCAGAGAAAGGGCAGGTGGCTCAGTCATAGATGGGTTCCTACATGACTTGATGGTTCTGGGGCCTAAATCCATATTTATACACTTCAATAAAGGGTCTTCGTGCCAAAGCTTTTCATTCCTTAATGCTCCCATCAGAAATTGTTCCTTTCCACATCTACGAAAATCAGCCCCCTCAACTTCTGGTGACTTACTGCTGCCATGGACACCTAAGATGATAGAAAATTTTGCTTGCAGGCTCCAGCAACTGACGTAGCAGAAACACTTTCAAGTGTGAATAATGATATCAAATTACATCAGCCTAATGAATAGCCTTCATTACTAGCACGTGTGTGTAATTAACACAAAAACTAGTGCTGTCTTCTCTTATAGACGTCTGCCACCAAGAGTCCCAGATGGAAAGTGCCAACAAACATGGGCTGTCACTGTCATATTCACATAACGTTTCTTATTTGAAGTAATAAATATTGGTCAAATACACATCCCGAGCCTGGAAGCATTTTGGTTGAGCGGAAGGTCTCACTGTTTCAAGAAAGAAATGAGTGAAGAGAAGCTGGTATCACTTGTCACCTCCCAGGGCAGCCTCCTGCTGTCCAGGGGCAGCAAAGCCATTGCGGGGCTGGGGGCATTGTCCCAGGAAACCATGCCGCGTTTGAAACGGGCAGTGGGACAGCAATATAATTAAGCAAAAGTTCAATTAGTTTTTGATTTATTGCGCCACATGTTCTGCTTGTATGACTGATGTCATTAACATCAGGCTCGGCTGGCGTGTTCATCTGTCCCTGCCCGGCTCCCTCTGAAGGCGCACACACTCAACAGATGGGGAGCTGCACGGGCGCGAATGCAATTGTTTATCCCCCTATTGTTCCTATGTCAAGCAATCAAACCAAATCCATTACCCACCGAGAAAAAGATCAGCGCACCGTCCATTCAGCAGTGAATGGAGCAGAGGCGGTTATGCAGGGAGGCTTTAAAGCTTTCAAAAGGATAAAAAAAATAATGAAGAGCAACACTGAATAGTTGACCAAAAAAAAAAAAAAGCTATAACAAATCTAACCCACCCTTTATTTCACCTTTGGATATTCAGAGTCCTATAAGAGGCACTTTTGGATCTGAGTCATTGTTTTCCTAGTTATAGGTATGACCTAAAGATATTTTTAAATCATAGATGGGGTTTAACATCAGAACAAATATTTGGTGTTTCATCGTGTTGAAGGGTGGTGGGGATGTGGAAACTGAAGTGAGACTCGAGAGCTGGTTACCAGCTAGCATTCACGGCTTTATAGATTAGGTTTTGAGCAGGTAGGCTTTGAACACCTACCTTTACAAGGGACATGATGCTCTGGGGATGAGTCACTCTCTGTGCAGAGAGTTGACAAAAGGCTCTCACATCACTGCCACAGAAAAATAGGGCTCGGGAGGGCCAATATAACCTGTCTCATCTGGGAATGAATTTTCCCCTGTTCACAAAAGGGAGTTTGCTGCTTCATTCTGCCCAGATCTTACAGGGTAGTCGAGCACTATGAATGCTCAGGGTTTTGCAGGAAATCTTAATGTGGCTTCAAGAGAAGGACTGCACATATCGGGCTACTTTTTTCTAGCTGTCCCTGAGTTATTTTGGACAAATATCTTGGTCTATCTAGCTACAAAATAGGTGTGATAACACCTGCCAAAGAAGTGTACTATAAAGCTCAACTGCATGCAACCTGCTGAAGAATAGCAGGCAGTAATTTTAGACTTGAGGAAGATACTCTCCATGATGTCCAGCCTAGGGACTGCTTGCAGAGCCACATCAGACGATTTCACATAGTATCTCCCTCCGGCTTCCTACTGACCTAGCAAGAGTTCAGTCTGTGGTGGGAGCAGGAAACCAAATGTTTATTGATCCTATGAATCCTTTTTTTATTCCCCATATTGCATAAAATATCTAGAAAATAGGCTCAAATTTTTCCTCACTGCTAAACACGACTAATAAGCTATTAATTTAATTCACGTGGTGCCGCTGCAGCCATGAGAAAACCCAAAAAAGTTTTTGCACCAGCGTATATCTTTGACTGAAGACTCCCAAGCCAACATGTGAAATCCAAATGCCTCACTGTGGGCTGTGATATAGCTGTTTACCAAAGACCTGAACTCCCGTTGTTGTCAGTAAAAGGATGAAAACATTTGCTGGTGCAAGAACTTGGCGACCAAAAGTGAATGGGGACAACTGAGGAGGAGGAAGAGGACAACTCAGGACACAAGAACAGACATATAGTGTTTGACAAAACATCCATCTAACTTGATCTGCAGGTCTGGGACAGGGAAGGTATTTGATTTTTTGGAATGTGGGCAGAAAGGAAGGAAAGGTGGAGAAGGGGAAGAGCCGTATGCTGAGGCTGAGGTAAAAACAACTGGTGAAAACAGCAGAAGGCTCAGCGAACCTTGTCAACACGGCAGAAAATCCCATAAACCGGGTCCCTCTGGGGAGGTGGTGAGGGTGCTTTTCCCATGGGGTGGATCTGTTCAGCCACTTGTGGAAGAAACAAGTGTAGATGCTTGTCCTGTTTACCAAGTGTGCCAGAGCTGGTAAACTTAAAAGGAATCAAATAAAAAAAAAAAAATTATGATTAGAAAAGCTGTAATTAAAACTTTGAGTGATTTCAGATAAGTATCAGAAACCTCTAGACCTTATTTATCCCTTTATGGGATCGAATGCACCCTCAGCAGGTTTGCAGACGACACCAAGATGAGTGGTGCGGTTCATACGCCTGAGGGATGGGATGCCATCCAGAGGGACCTGGACAAGCTCCAGAAATGGGCCCGTGTGAACCTTCAACAAGGTCCTGCACCTGGGTTGGGG
>NW_009207461.1:0-58369 GCF_000690835.1 Fulmarus glacialis
GGGCGGCGCCTCCGGGGCGGCCTGCTCGGGGTTAACGGCCCCGAAACTGAGCCCCTGGGAGTCAACCCCTAAATTTCCTCTTTATTCCACCTCCGTCCTCCTTTACGAGTTGGCCAGGAAAATTTCACTTTTTTTCAAAGTAGAGATTAAGGGAGGCAAAATTGCCTGGAAAAACAAAACTCCTTGGAAACACGAGTATCGCTGTCGTTAATAGAAGAGGATAACTGGGTGTTGTAGATCTCCACACAGAAACCCCAGTTCAGCTCTCGAAAAACGAGGGATTGGCTACGACGTCCCAAGACATTGCAATTCCGGTTATTGTCATCTAGCTTTTGACATTTACAGTGTGTAATTGGAGAGGCTTGCTTTAGGAGGCTAAAATCACCCATGGGGAATAAATTTTTTTTTTAAAAAAAAGTAAGTTTCAAGTTTTAAAATCACAACAAGAAGGCAAAATAGCACATTGGGAGAGATTTATGGTAGCTGTTACTGTACCAAATTAGTTCTCCGTGGTTGTCAAGAAAGCATATTTTGGGGGGAAAAGCGCCCTAAGCATTCGTAGGATCAAAGAATCACTTTTGTAACACCATCATCATCATCATGGAAGGGAGCACCTCATTACAAGTCTTTCACTGGTAGATGAAATGAATGTATTTTTCAGATGCTGATGAAACATCATGTCCATGCTTCCATAGTGTGGTCCCAGCCTTGCATCCTCCTGGCAAGGTTGGAGGAACAAGGGGAAGGTTGGGAGCAGCTCCCACAAGGACATCATTTCACGTTTCTTTCAGCTTCAGAATTGAAACCTTCTCAGCCCTCCACTGACCATGCTCACTCTCACCGCAAGGCAGAGGGGATTTGGGACTCCACAGCTTCCAAAGATTGGCCTCTCTGCCAGTGCTTCATCCTTTCTGCTGTGGAAGGGCTGTTGCAAGGCAACCCCATGTCCTGGTGGTAACCAGCTCCAGTGGTTCCACTGTAAAAAGAAGGAAGAAATTTCTTCTTAAGGAAGAAATTGTTCTCGACTTCCTCTCCCAAACAGCTTTGTGAAACAGATACTGCTTTCCTGGCCAGTGGTGTCCAGCGCTGACCACACCAAAATGGCAGGAAGAGCATCTCAGGAGTCAGTCTCACCCAGTCCACAGAGCTGCCTGAAGAACTATTTAGATGATGTTTACTAATTGTTTTAACATTACTGTTCCTTGTTAAGATGCTGAAAACTGAACTACGTCCAAGTCTATGCTCAGGGCTTATTAAGGCTTTTTTCACAAAGAAACATGCAGAGCGTTCTCTCTCCTTCCTTGACCATATCAACCATACCACTTGTGCCAAATCATGGAATAATCCAGAGTAGATTTGGTTGCTCAGGCTAAAGAGAGCAAAATTTTGATGCATATTTTTTACTTGCTTGGCCTACAGTTGTGCCAGAGCTGCCAGGACGTGGCTTCTCATATATTTAGGGAATGTTAAACGTGAGAAATTTAGTACATTTCGTATTTTTCTCCTTTTGAAACCTTTTTAGCAGCACACGAAGAGACCCCAATAAAAGCAAAGTCAATGGAGGGATATCTCAGATGAGGCTGTTTTAGGTCAGCTTGTAAGATGCAATAGTCACCAAGACATCCTGCAACATGTAATGGAAGATGAATCAAAAGTAATTTATATGTGTTCCTTTGTCTTCCATTCACCAGACACAGAATTTCGTGCCACAGGTCACGTGAAGCAGTTATATCACTACAATAACATCCTTTCTGTACTACAGAGAGCACATTCCTAAGATCACTAATCATTAGTGGTATTTGTTGTGTACTGGAAAAATCGCTCCTTGAATAATTTGTGGCTTAGTAGTGCCATGCATTAACAGGAGCATTTGAACATCCTACACATAAATCAGTAACAGTCCCTGGTGGACCTGATAGAGGTTTCTTCCTGTGTTGTTTTCTGTTGTGAAGGCTGTGTGGGGTGTTTTGTTAGCTTGATTTGACTGTTCTTCAGGTTTTTATTTGTTCATGAAAAAAGGGTATCTGGATCTGTGAGAGGGTTGATTTCTAAAAGGGGTGTGAAAACTTGCAGAATTCCTAAAAGCAGTCAGAGGCCAAATTTGCTTAATCTATCTTGGAAGTTTGTCCTGAAGCCACATTCCATGACCACAAATCGTTTATGCAGAGCCCCCGGTTACATATTTTGCAAAGGGAACACCATCCTGATGGAAGCGGTGACAAACTATGAAAGGTTATACAGCCTAAAAGCCTTAAAGATTTATGGAATCTACTAAGCCAAAGAATTAGGAATATGGTTCCATGAGCAATGCAACTGTTTGGATGGCTTGTCTTAATACATGCTTTTTATGCAACAAAAAATCTGAAGAATTAGATAAATCCAGATGGTCTCCCTGGCTTTCAGAATCTTCCTTCTTCTAAGAAGATTTCAGCACAAAATGAGTTTAAATAGACCAGCTGCAGAGTACTGGACATTTCAGTCCATCAGAATTCCCAGGCATCTCCTCGGGGGGAAACAGAACTGTAATATAGAGACTCCATTTTAGTTTGTGACTAGAACTGTGCCCGTCATCAAATCAAAACAAATACAGAATTAAAATATTGTGGGAAGTAAATACAAATATAATATCATACAATACCAATATCATAAGGCAAGTTACCAACACATCTTAAGAAATCATCACAATTTTTTTTTTCAAGATAGTAAGACAGAAGATCAAACCAACTTCTGACTGCTGATAGAAGAACGCTTAGCCAACTAAGCATTTCTGTAATGTTTCCTTCCCATTACAAGTAACGTCTAGAGGTAAATGAAACGATCATCCCCATCTGGTTCTCTCATTTCCCTTGAGCGGCTTCTGATGCACAGGGCTTCTTTCCTACCATGCCTCTCTAGCTTTTACATTCTTGTATTGCATTTCAAAAGCCGAATTCAGCTGGAGGGCAGGGCTGCTATTCAGAGGGAGCTCCACAGTTTGGAGAAACAGGCTGATGCAAACTTCCTGGAGTCCAACAAGAGCAATTGCGAGGTCTTCCATTTGGGAAGGAATAGCCCCACGCAGCAATACAGGCTGGGGGCTGTTCGGAAGGAACTCTGCAGAAAAGGACCTGGGCGTCCTAGTGGACAACAAGTCAGCAGTGCGCCCTCGCAGCAAAGGCGGCCAACAGCGTCTTGAGCTGTATTAACGAGGGCCAGGAAAGTGATCTTTCATAAGACTTCATCTGAGTACTGTGTCCAGTTTTGGGCTCCCTCCGGTACAAGAACAATATTGACGCACAGGAGAGAGTCAATCAGAAGGCCTCCAAAATGCTTAGGGGCTGGAGAACATGATGCACATGAAGAAGCTGAGAGAGCTGGACATCTTCAGCTTGGAGAAGAGAATGCTAAGAGGAGACTTTGTTGCTGCCTACAACTACCTGACTGCAGGACAGAACTGGAAGATGGAACTAGCCTCTTCTCAGAGGTGCACAGTGGTAGCACAAGAGGCAACAGACACAAGTTGCAACATGGTAAATTCCGTATTCCAGATAAAAGGGGAAAAAAATACCATGAGGTGTTCAAACAGTGGAACAGGTTGCCCGGAGAAATTGTAAAATCTCCATCTTCGGACATGTTCAGGACTCCCCTGGACGTGGCCCTGATCAACCTGATCTGCTTGGACCTGTTTTGAGCAGGGAGTTGAACTAGATAATCCCTGAAGGTCCCTTCCAACCTGAATTATGATTGTATCATTCTAAGGCACTGGATAATGTACTATGGAGGAGAGTCCTGCACTGACAGGGGATGTTCTAAATGAGCAAAAGAGATTTTCAACTTTCCAGTTTCTGTAGTTACTTATCCGTGTTCTTTAACTGAAATAAGAAGTTATTCTGAGAAGGTTGATTCTTCTGCACTTGAAGAAAAGGAATAATGCATTGAAAGCAGGCAAATTGTTTACTTCTTTCATATTAACACCTTAGATCTTTGCTAGCACCTCCATCTTCTTATCCCTTAAATCTTTAAATGTCACATTGCACTAGATTTTTTCTGTGACAGTAAATACAAAAGCCCATCCACCCAGCTAATACAAGTGCTGTATGTGTATGTAAGGGCCATATGTCTGCCTTTTGATATCAGCAGACACCTGAAGGTTATTACTAGCACTGTTCCCAGATAATCACTAGTGACCAAGTCCAGATCTGTACTCAGGTTCACAGTTTCTCTCTGCTATCCACTGAATTATTAGATCACTTCACCTCTTTTTCCAGAAAACAAATTCCACCCCTTATGGTGGAATTCCAGCCAAAAGAATTTTATGCTATCTGCTTAATGAGCATATTCTTAGAGTTGTTTAGATTACAGCTACAGTTGCAGTATAGTCAAATTTGGCTGATAAATTTAGAGGTCTTAACACCAGAAAAACAAGAGACAAATGCCTCACTCTTGCACATTAACTTTGTGGAAGTGCTGTCTAAAAAGTCCAGTATGCAGGTTAGATCGTGCAGTCTGCTGAGATGTCATACTTAAGTATGCAAATAATTTTAAGCTTATAATACTCAAAACTAAACTAAATTGCAGAATTTTCTTTAGCCAAAATGTTTTCTAAACAAGAGTTTAACAAGAGTAAAATTCACTCTGGAGTGAGGGACCTGAGTAAGGTCTTCTGCTCTATTTTAGTTCCTCCTAGTATTCTTGTGAGGCTGTGTTGGATTAAACACTCTTGGACACAGTGAACCATCCAGCAGATATATTGAAAATGCAAACTTCTTTACCACAATACAGGGATGTCTTGGTGCCACGCTAAAAAGGTCATTTAATGTTAAAGGAAATCTTTAACTTCTGTGTTCGTTAGGTAACTAGCCCTTTTACCTGAGAGTGGATAGATCCAGTGTCCTGCCCATGAATAACTGGACCCAGCTCAGCAGGCAGGTTTGACATATGCCATGGAAAAAACATGCCATCTCTAAAACTGTCCAGGCTTCATAGCATATAAAGGGATTATTCATTGAAATACAGCTTTATAATTTAACAGCTACAACCACACTGGAACAAAACCCCACCCTTTTCTTGCTATTTTTAATTGTTAAAGTATTTGAATTAGGAAAAAAACTGTTAGGAAAAAGCTATTGTTCTCCTTTGCCATAATTCTGCTTTTTGGAAAACACATTTTAATAAATGGTTCCACAGTATTTTAAATTAAATATCCAAAGAAAACCCATTAAAAATTGTGAGTAATTTAAGCTATCATGAGTTCTACAGAACGGAAACATCCCTGGAACTTCAGGAGTTTACATGCTATTTCAAATGTTATTTTATTAACTGTTGTTAATACTAACCTACAGCCAAGGTGAATGGCTGGTACCTGATCTTGCAAACACTTCCAGAATCCTACAGTATGCTCTATGGCATTAGCTAAATGCGTGGTACTAAAAGACTGCAGGATCTAGGCCTTAGGATCTAGCTTTTGTTGCTCTTGGCTACTCATTTTCATCTCATTTGGGATTTCTAGTTTTTGTTATAGCTTTCAGTAAAAATCCTTCTACTCCTCTCTTTGTTTTCATTTTGTCTTTGTTCCTGTTTTAATTGCCTATAATGCTGATTTTTTAAAGAATAACAACAAAGTCCTGGTTGCAGAATGGATTTGATTTCATCCTTTTAGAAAGGAAAATGGGTATTGATTGCATATTATTCACATCAATGGATGTAATTAATCTCATCCTCAGAAACACATTTACAAAACCACCATGACATATTTACCTAAGATTAATTTTTAATTCACTTCAGATAGGAGCCTCATGATTGTACATAAAGCACATTTATTTGAGACTCTAGAGTTATTTGGTTGCTGATTGGTTTGTGTTTTTAAAAGAGAACAAACACTTAACATTTAGTCCTGGGTTATTTTGGTACGAAACATCTGTTAATTTTACTGTGCCTAAAGTCATTATCAGGGAAAAATTCAAAAATAAATAAATTCAAAAAACAATTTTCTTTTACATTTTTACTGCATTGTATATGTGAAACAATTCAGGGATGCTGGGGAAAAAATTAAGCTATTTTTTACTTATTTAAACATGGTAACATAGAGAAGGAGAATATTAGGGAGGGTCTCATACTCTCTTCTATCCTTGAATGAGTTCATATTTATTGGATCAATGCCCAGTACTACTAAGATCCTTCAAGTAAAAACAGTTAGAAAAATGTTAAAGATTAATTGTGTCTTGTAACTACGGGTTTGGTACTCTTAAATAAAAGCAGTATTTTGAAGTAGTGAACAGTTTAAATTCCCTGGATGCAGTGAATCCTATGGCTCAGTGAAAGCTGAAGGAGGAGACTGTGATTACTATAGGATTAATTCAGCACATAAATATGGGCAGGATTTTAGTCATGGATTTAGCTTCTGTGGGAATGAAGAGCATACTTAAACTTAAGTCTGTAGCTATTTTGCTGAATCAGGAACCGTGAGTCTGCTGCTTCAATTATTTCCATACATTTAATCTCTATTTTATAGTTAATGTATTGTTCTCCACATTCTTTTCAATATTTTACATTTTTGTCAGGACTTTAGTCTCCTTTTTTCAACCCCAGGTTGAAACACTCTGTCATGACCTGTGCACCTCCTCCAAATTCTGTATCTTGCATATATTGTTCTAGTCCTATTCTCTGCCTGCATCCTTACTCATTCTTGCCTCTGAATTACTTTAGTCACTGTACAAGGTTGAATCATAATTTGATTTTACACCAATTCCTGCTTCCAATCTCATTGACCAGGGGTAACTAGAAAAATTTTAGATGTCTGGCTCCTCAAAAGATGCAGCTCTTTACTGATATATTTACATGCTTGAGGAGAACAGATCACATGAAATAAGGAAAATAATTAAGAGCACCCTTTCTTTCACCGTTATGAGGGTGAAAGAGAGGAGTTAAGCATCACATGTTTTAGGCCTTTATATCCAACTTAAAGAAAATACTATGTCCATACATCAATGTCAGAGAACAACATGAAGTTTAGTTGTAATATATTTGTGCCTAATGCTGTCTACAGAGGAGCCTCAGATGTAAACAGAAACTTGAGGTCAGACTATAATGCTACAGTCTGGGACCTGTGAAGACAATGTCTGGAAGCTAAGATCCAAAAGCAAGAACTTCAAGTAAAATTTTCTGTTTCAGAAATAGAGGCATTCTTCTGTTTTTGCAGATAAGATTAGTAATCTCTGTAGCAAATAAATTCAGTTTTTTCAAGAGTTTATACTTTGCTGCTCTTAAAATTGTGAATCAGAGCATGAACGTATTGGTATCAGCTCTGTCTCTTCCAGATAAAGAATTTGGAGAGCAGCCTAATTTTTTTTGTCTGATTGATTGTAGCCCCACCAAAGCAAACTGAGCTGAGCTGAGCTGCAACCACATTAGTACTGTGATGAGTAAAATGACTTGTAGTGAAAAGAGGAGAATCAAAATGTGAAAATATATTCTAGAAGCACCAGATCAATGATAAAAAGCTGATTATATCTTTTGTACAGATATAAGTAATGTGCTGCTGAAGGACAGCCCTGACTGGTGCTGATGGAATACAGAGCTAGAACTGCAGGCAAAAATGACTCAGCTTCAAGGAAATTGGTGTAGTGTTTAACTGAAATAGCAAAGAATTAGAATTTTAAATGGGAGGAAACCTGAAAATATTAAAAGCTTTAAAAGAAATATTGTACTATACTGATAAAGACATACATGAAAATGAGAGCATATGATCAATTTAAAGAAGAAATAGGGCTGGTTTATGTGAAATCCAAGCTTTATGCACAGGGCTAATGCTTATCCCTGGAGAACAGCATTGCCAGTTAACTATAAAACCCAGGAAATTTGTGTTGTTTTGTGTTGTTGCCAGGACTTGAATGCTGGCAAGCAATGACTGTGCAAGAGTTTCAAGAATCAACATCCAAATTAAAAAAAAAAAAAGAGAGAGATAAAAGATGTTACAAAAGAGTACGTTTCTGGCCATTATGATTGTTGAAATAATTTTAAAAGATGGCCCAAATCAATCAGGAAGTTTGATAAAACCAAAAGATAGAAGAAAGACTTGCAGTCCCTGGCCCCACATCTTCTTAAAATAGCATTGTGTTTTCGGTCCTAGTGTTTTTTGAAATTTATGACTGGCAATACTCAGTTCCCTAGCCGCTTTCCATTTTCAGATATACAAGGCAAATATGACACACACTCCTCTTAAAGTGCAACGCCACAGCTTCTCTGCCGACAATGCCCCAATGTGCTTCATGCAAGACTTCATGAGAAAGATGTTAGTTGCTGGACAAGATTGCAACCCAGTAGTGTCAGTCTCTCCTTCTGTGAATGAGATGTGAATTATATAAATGTTAGTGAAAATTGATTTGGAGAGAGTCATGAAGAACTTGGACATCCAGTTGCGGCAGATGGGAAGAAAAATGTTCACTAAATCATATCTTATGGGCAAACTTAAAGGGAAAGGGATTACCATATTGAACATCAGAAGGTTAGAGCAGTAACTGCCAGGCTTCCTGAAAGGAGGCACAGCAACACAGATGTGCGTCTTTTTCCTGGGAAATTGTGGACTGAGTGTGTACGTGCAGTAGTTCTGTTAAGTGATAGAGGAGGCATGGCATCCTAACCTGCTCCAGCAAAAATGAAAGGTAGAGAATCCTGGTCAAAAAAGGTAGAGTAGGAGTGTGGTTGATACTTTTCTGTTTATTTCTAAATGTTAGGAATAAAAGCCTGGAGCTGTTTTTGTGTTGAGAAGGAAAATAGTGTCTTACCAGAGAAACTGGAAATATATTCTAAGCAGAATGGCTCAGTAAAATGTTGCAGATCAGGAGGGTCTTTTCATTAGGTTTGGTGCTTAAAATAAGGCCATTAAGTACAGGTTTATATCTCAATGTAAGCAGAAATCTCCCAGCTTAGAGTCCAAGAGGGTGTCAAAAATGGGCATGGTTTTGGTGGCAAGTTATATACTGAAATATGAAGTCCAGTCTCTTAAACAACTTTACAGCAATGGGAGAAGGGAGATGAACTAAAAGAAACACTTCTTTCATCAAGACCGTGAAATACTCCTGTAGCCTCTCATGCAAGTTGTAACAATGAGAGTCAATCAGCAACACTAATATTTTTCTTTTGTCACCTCCAGTATCCCTAGACAGCACTAGGACCTTCATTTGTATGCCAGTGTGCAGAGAGTTCCCTAGGATGTATTTTATGTTTCAGTAACTTATTTACATTCAATCTGCCATAATAAAGGCCAGATGATCACCTCTACTATGCAAATGAATGCATGGAGACAGCAAGGAAGTCCGTAACTTGAAGTGGCAGAAAGAACAAGTGCCATTCTGTTCAGGGTGCTTCTTCTCTCTATCCCTTGACCTTTTAATAGCTTTCTTGCTTGCAAATTCGTATTCAAGTGGAAGGGTACAGTCAACTGGAAGGCGATGAATTCAGTTAGAAACCCCTTTATGTCACAATTGAGACTCAGCTTACACAGGGAAAGATACACCGGGGAAATAAAAGGTGCTCAGTAAGTAAAAGCCTCGTTACCTTTAGGCTTTTAGTGCATATAAATTCTCAATAGTTTAAATGAACAGGCTTAAAATGCATTGGTTGTTAAGCCAGAGAAGGACTTTAATGAAATGCAAGTAACTAGGATATCTATGCTTAGGTAAAGAAATATAAACAATCTCATGTAATTACCAGGAAAACATACTTAATACAGAAGATGGTCTAGTTATATTTATATGTCTTTGTCATTTTATGTTTGTCTTTTTAGAGAGATGAATGAAATATTGAATTAAATATTAGTCATACCCTTCAAAAGCAGAGAGTGAACCATGGACCTCCAGAGCTGAATCCATTCTCTTCAACTTAAGCTAAATAACCAAGCTCCCAGGAATTTGTGGGACAAGAACAGTTATAAAGGAAGAGGTTTTTCTGACCAGCAGAATTGTGTCAATATAATTGTGCCATTCTAGCTGAAGTAATTACATTCAAGCATTTTATGCCATAAAAATGATAGTATCATACTTCTGGTATTTAAATATCATAAATACTCAAAATTATTTTATAAAATCTTATTTGAAGGGTGAATACTGGGCATTGATAGAGATTCAGTTGGGAGCTAGTCCCTGAGCCTTAGAGATGGCTGTAAGACCTGACAGCATTGTGAATATTCGTATCTCGCATTCTGAAATAGATTAAGTTTTACCTGTATGGGATTAATATGTAGGTTTTCTATTTTCTTACTTCTTTTTGGCTAGAATGGAGAAAGAATTTTGGGGAAAAAAACCCACCCCACATAGGAATTAACGAATTAATGTATTGATAATTGCACATATATATATATAAAAAATAACACATTAGTAAATTAAAATGAATAAGTCCATTGGATTTTCAGAAGGTAGGGAGAAAATAATTCTGTTTCTATCTGGGAGAGTAGTATATTCAAAATCTTTGTCCCAAGACAACAGATAATGTAGGCCTACAGCGTCCATTTTGTAAATTACGTGAGAAGGGCCCAAGAGCCCTGGTTCTGAAGACTTCCTGAACTTTGGGAAACTTCAGACCTGACTGAAACTTTGTGGCACAGGCCCACATTTCTGAAATCTGTATCAACGCACTTGATTCTCTTCTGCCAGTGTCAAACAGATGTAATTCTACTTCAGTGGGTTAATTTCTGAAGTTTAGCCCATGTTAAAGGAAAATGCTTATGTATGGCTTACCATGTTTTCTCTTGCTAACATTTCCTTTTATCCTAGGGGTGCTTACCCAGATTTTTGGGAAGAACTGTTCCCTTCTCACTCTGTATTGAGCTTGAAGTTTGTGGTTTCCATTTCAGACCAAAAGAGGGACTTGCGTGCCTGAAACATTCTTTTTTTACATCCCATTGGCTTGATGAGAAGATGTTACCTCTCACTACAGATCTTGCCTGCATGCCTGCTGAGAGAGAAAACACAAGGTATAATGAGAGCAACTGACAACTGGTTCAACCTGGAAACCCTCACAGAAAAAATTGCCCTTACAGTCAGCAGACATTTTGCCTAGTCTGACATGTCAGGTTTTGGCCCTGTACTTCTAATATAAAGCCCCTCCCAGAAGACCTGAATCAAAATATCTAAGATTAATCAATATAATATTTATCTATAAAACAGACTAAGGGACGCTATTTGACCTTTTGGTAACTGACCTACTAACAAAAGCAAGGTCTCGGAGGATTTACCTCTTCATGCTCAGTGTGGGGCAGCAAGCCAGTATAACATCTGCTTAGTATTCATTGTAAAGCAAATGTACAATGCTGACACCATTAATCAGCTTGTCCAAGTGAATAAAATGTCAAAAGCTGATGTAAGAAAGCTTGGCTTTAAAAGCAAACATTTCATACGGGTCTGCATGGGTCCATCTAATGATGGATTAGTTAACCCTGGAAGATGAAGAATGACTCCAGCCTAATGTTTGAGGGGGGAATGCATGTAAATCTAACAATGTACACAGAAAGATTGTAAAGAAATTAGAGATACGGGAACTAGTTCTACAAAAATCAATCACCTACCATTGGTGCCTCAAACTTCAGTATGTGATATTAAACAGAATGAATAAAAAACATTTTGTTTTGAGTCTTACTCACAGGTTGCAAGCTGTGCCTTAAAAGTAAGTTTTTTCATTCACTGAACAGCTAAACGGTAGGTAGCATTTCTTCCTCCTTCCCCTCCTTTGCTGAGTCACAGACAGGAACAGTACCTAAAAGACAGAAATTAGCTGGAATTCATTTCAGTGGAATAGGCACAAAGCAGTGCAGCAGTACTTGAAATCTAGGGTTAAATTATGGGCGAAAACTGAGGAACAGTCAGTAAAGGGTGCTGTTACTTCCTTATTTAATGAGGAGTAGCACATCTGTCAGGGAAAAAAAACACAGACACATGGAAGCTACAGCTGGAAAAAATCGCTGCTAGCCAGCTTAAAAATGCAGGACCTAGTCTATTGCTTTGTCAAATCTGCTTTTAAAAGTACAAGGTTTTTCTGCTTCCAAGATTCCCTTTGGAAGATGTCTCTGGACTGTAGTGTATTTTGGTCTCAGTATATTTTTTCCTGAATTTCCTCCCACAATTACTAGCGCACCCCTTCGTAACACAATAAAAATTTATCTTCCTCAGTAGCCTTCACTGCCTTTCTTTTAGGGTCAGATTCTGTTATGTCTTCTCAGGATATTGCGCCCTAAATTTGCCCCATTGGAAATTATCGAGATTATTCAAGGATTAGGGCTCTAGCCTTAAAGAATAAAGTGAGCATCGCTGGAATAGGTACAATGTGTCTTGAAAAAAATGAGACAAATGTTTTTTCATTGGGAAGAAAAGACTATGTATTGAATGAATCAGCCTCTTCATCACTATAAATCAGAGACTTGGTAAAGAATGTTGCCATCACGTGAACTGAAAGATGTGCTGTTGTAATGTTTTTCATTTACCTTGGGGAAGGAAAAAGCTTGAGAATTTACTGTAAAGCGCTATTGAGTTAGGATTGTGGTCTTTGCTCCAACTGGCTAAAGAACAACAGTAGCATAAAATAATTTTGGGTCTGATGATCATGAGTTAGATCGGATCAATATAAATGAAATTATTTTAAATAAACAAAAAACAGTGTTGGAAGAAAGAAAAAATTTTATAAACCAAAGAGAACCATTTGGTGAAGTAGGCTGGACTGAATAGCTCAAAGTCCTGAATGTTGAGAAAATTTGGGAGAATTTGTAAGTGGGAGATGCAAAAACCGTCTGTAACTTGAATCCCAAGAAAAGAAAAACACTTTTAGAGGAGGGGTCTGAATGTAACTGGATGAGCAGCTACCTGAAAAAAATATATTAGAAGTAAACAAAAGGTTAGAAAAAATGGAAAAGGAAATTAATCAACTAAAATTTCTCTGCCTTGGAGATCAGAAAAAATAGCAATTAAAAAGACCAAAAAAAAAAGGAAAAAAAAGGAGTCTCTAATGATTAAAAAAATGGATCACTGTGCAATCTTAACAAATCAGAAATTAATGATTATTTGCTGAAGACACGAAAAGAAAACGGGGGCTGTTTTTCCATCTTATACAGCAAACACTACTTCTGTGTTTAACAATACAGAAAGAACATGATGATGCACTTGTAAACTTCACTAGTATACAAGGCTTTAGAACATGTTGCAAAGGAAAATATTGTATAGGGCATAAAGGTAATGAAAAATAGGACAAAATGCAGTCTGGATTATGAAAGGTAACAGATTGATCTGGCATTGTTTTTGACAACAATCAACTTTTTTTAGGGAAATAAAACGCAGTAAATCTATTGTGAGTTCTGTAAAGTGTTCTCATACAGTTCATCAATTAAAGTGGAGAAGATATGAAATAGCGTGGGAATCTCCTGAATATGTGAAACAAATGAGTGTGATAAAAACAAGGGTTTGGCAAGGAGAGTAAGGGAGAGAGAGAACAAGGGTTTATCACTGAGGGTTCAAGGAAGATTACAGAGAGACATCCTCCAGGACTGTTTATGGAACTCAGTATTATAAAATATTCTCATGAATGGCCTTGGCA
The DNA here is from genome assembly GCF_000690835.1 of Fulmarus glacialis. Classification (NCBI taxonomy): domain Eukaryota; kingdom Metazoa; phylum Chordata; class Aves; order Procellariiformes; family Procellariidae; genus Fulmarus; species Fulmarus glacialis. Next base: position 13,555 of record NW_009207461.1, read on the forward strand.
CAAAGACTAGGAACGTATTAAGGAAATCTTAATACAGTTGGAGGCATTTTCAGTACAGTGGCAAAATACCGTATAAGGAGAGGGAACAGTTTATCATACAAGAAAGATCAATTTTTAAGTCAGGAGTAATAGAAATGTGATGAACTACAATAAAATGCAAAGACTAATGAGAATTTCTCATTTAAGTTGGCAGTTTATCAGCTGGAGGTGTCCAGGGAAAATGACCCATGTGTTAGGTTGATTGCCCAACTATGAGATGTGACTGGCATGAAGACATGAAAAAGACAAATGTGATCCTCATCTGAGAGGCAAGGTATTTTAACAGAGCTAAGGAAATATTAAGTTTATTTTATATTAAATAATAAAATGTCCCCTGGAATGTCATGTTCTAGTCACTGTTCTTTAAAAAATAAATTTGATCTGGACTGGGTGCACAGAACACATTCAGAGACTGGATGCTGGGCTGGTCAGGAGACTGGATACGACATTCATGTCTTGCTAAGGTGCCTAAAAGAGTGATACTGTTCAAATGAGCAATTAGATAAGCTCATAGATAAGATGAATTTGATCTTCATTGCAAAAGATGATACTGGCAAAATGACAGCTAAAAGAAGGTTTCTAAAGAGCAGAGCAGGGAGTTACTAAACCAGCCTTTTGACATAATAGGTGCAAGAAGACCAATTATATTTTAAAAGGATTGTCAACAGTTTCTGAGTAGATTTTTATTAAATGACCGTTTGCCGTAACAGGAGATGGCACTTTGTGGACCCCTCAGACTCTAGTGGATTCACTACTTGTTCTTTGGCTCCCGAATACCCCTCTGCTTCATTCTGTAGGATTCCTACACCTTGTTATAGTGCTCCTCTAGGTTTAGCTTTTCCTGGTGAGGCTCAAATAGTTCTTGGACTAGGCTGTGTTTAGGTACAATCTTGAAAGAGTTTAATCCTGTAACAAGATACCTCATCATGCTCTGCTTATGTCTGATCATGATTTGCCTATGAAATCAGATGCACCCTTGGCTTTTGCCTTCCCAAGATAATCTGCTCCCCTATCTTAGCTTTCTTGACTTTATCCACTTTTGAGAACTGTCAGGCTAGAACACTAGCCCAGACATAGCAGGACAGACAACTGCTCATCTAGTGGAGTTGTGCCAGTCTGGAACCTTATCAGTCAAATTTGGGATTCATAGAAACACATTTAGAAGAATATGCATAAGGCAGAGACTTATCCACAGGTTCACTTTCCACACACCACCTACCAACTCTTAGAAAAGCTCCAGCAGAGACTGGGAAAATAACCCCAAGACATGCTCTTGTAAACCGCAGTGCCAAACTCACCGAACTGGAATGCCAATGCAGGCATATGTGCGCAGCTCCATTAACATGGTTTACTTCCACTCTGTTTGGCATGATTGTCCTGCGCTTGACTTGCATCCAGGTTGCTGCTGGCTTCATTTTCCCCTTCTTGGGCTGCGGACAGGTTCTGCACAAGGACTTCTTGTGTCCTGGTGGGATGCTGTGGCTGCAGTTTCTGTAGTCTGTTTCCAAACTGAGGCTGCGCAATGCAAAAGGTAACCAACAAACAGATGTCAAAATTGAAATAAAATGAGAAAGGAATGGTCTGGGCCTCTGTTAGCACCACAAAATATCCAGAGTGAGTGTGAATGAGACCTAGACCTGCTAACTGGCAGCTGTGGATTGAACTTTAAGATAAAGCTGTTTAAAGAAGTTGGATTTAAATTGAACATAAGATCTGATCCAGTTCTTAAATCGAAAGTAACTGTTTGACTGGTTGGGCAATTATGTGCACAAGAAGAAAAACAATACCTTTAATTATAAATACACCAACTCAGAAATAATGAAGGCTTACTTAATTTTGAGTCTTAGCTGTGGTCTCACAATACGCCCCTGTAGGAACTGTGTAGTGCAACATAAATGCTTTCACGGCCATGTAAGAGAACTCTTCAGGCTGTGGAGACATAACTAGGACTATAAAACAATACGTGCACAATTTGTATGTTGCGTATGACTTGACCTGGGGGGTGCTGGTTGACAACCAGATGAACATGAGCCGGCAGTGTGCCCCAGGTGGCCAAGGCGGCCAATGGCATCCTGGCCTGTATCAGAAATAGTGTGGCCAGCAGGAGCAGGGAGGTGATCGTGCCCCTGTACTCGGCCCTGGTGAGGCCACACCTCGAATACTGTGTTCAGTTTTGGGCCCCTCACTACAAGAAGGACACTGAGGTGCTGGAGCATGTCCAGAGAAGGGCAATGAAGCTGGTGAAGGGTCTAGAGAACAAGTCTTATGAGGAGCGGCTGAGGGAACTGGGGCTGTTTAGCCTGGAGAAGAGGAGGCTGAGGGGAGACCTCATCGCGCTCTACAACTACCTGAAAGGAGGTGGTAGCGAGGTGGGGGTTGGTCTCTTCTCCCAAGTAACTAGCAATAGGATGAGAGGAAATGGCCTCAAGTTGCACCAGGGGAGGTTTAGATTGGACATTAGGAAAATTTCTTTACTGAAAGAGTGGTCAGGCCTTGGAACAGGCTGCCCAGGGAAGTGGTAGAGTCACCATCCCTGGAGGTATTTAAAAGACGTGTAGATGAGGCGTTTAGGGACATGGTTTAGTGGGCATGGTGGTGTTGAGTGGATGGGTGGACTTGATGATCTTAGCGGGCTTTTTCAACCTTAATGATTCTATGATTCTATGACTCTACTTTCGGAAAAAATTGTACAAAGCACCTCTTTTTTTTCCAGGTGAAATGTCATCAGAGCATAGGCTGGCCTATTTCCAGGACTCTGGAATGTGACTTATGTCACCAAATTTCAGTTATGTTACTAATATTGGTATCCATGATTAGTTAAAAATCATCATATTCACGTTTGATGTGTACCTAAGAACTCGGGTATGAAACGTTCTGGAATACCATACTAGAAATCTCACAGCTGTTTCATTTATATTTTAAAAAGTAAAAGTTTCTAAAAAAATATTTTGAGCATTAACTTAAACAGCCCAAAGAAGCTCTTCAGTTTCACACTTATTATAAATTAATTTTATGCCTTCTCCATACTTTTTCATATTCAGCTACTGGCAGTCACAACATTTGCATGGCAAAAGCTGGAAATTCTGGCAACTAGACAAAGAGCAGAGGGGACCTTTCACACCTGTAATGGTAGGGGAAGACAGGCTGGGCTTGTGGGATGAATATGGCTAGAAGACAGAGTTAGAGAATTACTCTGCAGTGATGTGGTTGTGCCGTTTCTAAACGAACATTTTTCCTTTCCAAATTCACCTTCCATCCCTTCCAGGTGATGAGGAGCTCATCCTTCTCACAGTTAACGTTAAAAGCATAGTTCACTACACTGATGATCCTTGGCTGGCATTGTTCAAAGGTATTTTAACACTCATACAGACTAGAAACATATCCACTTTATACACTCCCACTTCCTCCCCTTTTTTTTTCTTTTAATCACAGCTATTGCAACTGCTATTGTGATTTACACCTTCTGGTGCATCTTCCCATTCTGTAGTTCATTTAGGGACAGGACTATTATTTACTAGATGTGTGCAAAATGCCCACCACAGAGACTTCCCTGAGGACTTCTAAAATCCTTCTCATTCCTTTTCATATAGTATCTAATAATAAGCAAGAGTCAAGACCACAATTCTTCAGCAAATTCCATTGCTATGGAATCATGATATACACAAGGCCCTGATAATATCTGCGTATTTTGTACATAATTTTGTTCCTAGACAACTGCACACAGGGTCAAGTGCCTTGGGAGTTTAGATCATTTTGTTTCCTATGCATTATCTAAGTGAGGAATTGCATGCAGGCACAGAGTGCCTCCCACGTTATCAGGAAGCATCTGGAAATTTGACCTGTATTTGAGAATGAAGTTCTCTGCACTGAGTTTCAGATGTAAAAGTCCTGCTTGTTTACAATATTTGTCACCAGACATTGTTATTTGATCTACTTTTTATTATCTTTCAAGACACTACTTTAGTTTTTCATTTTACACATTTTCACATCACTATAATCTCCACTCTTATTCGTTCAAATCTATTTAGCTGTCTGGATCATTGTTCTGAAACAAATTCATGAAACTCTTTCCTTTTTTCACACCACACTTGACAGTGGCCTCAAAGAAGGACTTGATGTATAACACAGGCCTGATTCTCACTTCACGTAAATCAGAAAAACTCTGCTGAAGTTGTTGCAGATTCACAGATTTTCACAAGCTTGTCATTTATACCCTTTTTGTCTAGGGAGTCCATAACAGCATTAAAATGTAGCAGCGTTGCTGTAGCTACAATAGCCTAAGGTTGTAAGTGAGGCAAGGATGTAATTTCTTTCTAGACCAGCTGATACAGCTAGGAAAACCCAGACCTGTTTGCATATTACAAACCTTTTCTATAATGGATAGTTTAATAAAAGGCATGACTTTCTGAAAACTATGCCTAGTACTTAAGGGTAGCTCCTAAGCAATGGTTCGCTCTAGAACCAGCCAACACTGTTCCTTTAATTGTTTACTATGCATTTCTAGACTGGCGTGAAGGGATTCTTGTCTCCCACCAAATACGCACTGCTCTTGTTCAAACATTCCCAATCCCTGGTGCTCCCTCTTTATTACTTTTTCTTCATATTATGCTTTCCAGAAGCAGGTGCTGTGTTGTATTACCTGATCATCCTCTTCTCGAAACTCACCACAATAAAAATATTAGTGGTTATTTCCCCAGGGCTAAGGGGAATGCTGAAAAAAGCTTTCAAAGTTTCTTGTCTCAGAAAGTACTTTGGGGTACCCACAGATGAGATTCTGAGGAACCCCACAACATATGGTGTGCTTCTAGAGAAAGTATGACCAGATCTGCATATGATTTTCTGATGTCTCATGTATTCCTTCAAGACACCTAGCTTATAATTTCATCAATCCAAATATTAACCTTTGAATTACTAGAAAATGTTTGTTCCCAAGAAAGCAGAGTGTGCTCTGTGTTTATCGGGAACAGGCTGGCTTGTGGAATGTGTATTGCTGTGAGTAAGAACCCTGGAATGAAAAGCTGAATCCTTCCTCAGAAGCCTGCTTGCTTGCTTTCCTTTTGTTTTTCGGCTCAAGGAGGATATTGACACCATTTGCTCAGTGCTCCACAGAATTGCCGAGTCCTGCATTACTGTGAAAAAAAAATCCTTCATTACAGAAAAATACATCCCTTCAGTTAGAAGGAGGCAGTAACAGGACCAGCAAGCAGTTTCAAGAAATACTACATTATAAACAGGTCATTACAACATTTGAATCTGTAATTTTGAGAATATAGTTTCTTGTTCTTCAGTGAAAGACTAAAAGGAAAGATTCATAGGATTATAAGAACAGGACCAGACAATTAGCATATTTACATTTGGGAAAGTAACGGTCCTATGTAGCAATTTAAAACATTTTCCTCAACTAACCCACAACAGAAATTATCAGCCTAAAGGAGATGTCTGCAGCATTTGTTCCAAACAATCAGCTCCCTTACAGAAAAGTAGACTTCTTAGAAACTCATCAGTTCACATCAGATCATTTCCAGCTAGGACCAATCTTCCCGGTGCTTTGTAGGCTGAGATTGTAATCTTGCCGAAAAATTATCAGGAAGCCACAGAAATGATAAAATCTTTGGAAGGAAAGATGTAGCCCAGAGTGGATGGTACGAAGAGTTAGTTCCCTGCAACCGCTCCACCTATTTCAGGAGTTGACTCAAATATTTCTCCTGTTTCACAACTTGACTTTCTGCCCGGCTGTTGGCTGAGGGCCAGCATTCCAATTAGGCACAAGCTGGAAGATGGCCCACAGGTCAATGCCTTTCCCTGGACACCAAAGGCGCTGTTAAGATGAAATCTTAACTGCATTCTGGCCAAGATCAGACTGCAACCATCATTTACTCATTCCTCATCTTTCACGCTGTTGCAGCTGGATTTGTACATCTGAAAGTTGGGAGATAATAACGTGTGAAGTCTGAATGAACTTTTTCATATTGGAAACAACAGAGCAGAAGCTCTGTGAGAAGAAGCAGCAAAACTGACAGTGAAAGGACTCGCTTATGCAAAAGATACCTTAGTGGATGGGGTTCACGTGATCAAAATAATTTCCATCTTTACAGCACATTTCTTTGTCTAAGCACTAGGAAGCATTGCAAACAACTTATTCACACAACTGCCATTGGAAGTAAGAAAGCAGCATTATTCTCATATTACAGATGGCAATATTCGGAGAGATACTTTCAAGCCACAGAAAACAGTCAGAGAGCCCCAGCTGATACTCAGGTAATCAACCCTTGTCCACAGCTTAAAGTCAAATTTTCATTGAACTGGGCCATGCAGGTACTCATATAGGCTCCATGAACTGACCACCTCTGTAAAACAATAAAACAACACAATCTTGCCTAGTAGATAGGGAATTGAAGTGCAAATATATTTTGTCACACGGGAAGTTTATGGCAAAGGCAGGAACTGGACCAGATGTTCGAAGATCTGGCCCAGTGCCTTAAGCACAAAATAATGCTTTTAACTCATAAAAGTGCTCTAGACAAAACTGCTCTTTCTCACCTTTTATGATCTGGTTTAGTAAAAAGAATAGAGAAAGATCAAGAAGTATGCTGTTAACCCAAAGCCTACTCTGTGATAAGAGAACGTGCTTTGATGACTGTGGAATGTTATTTTGCTTTTACTTAAATCAGGAACAAAAAAAAGAAAAAAGTGTCTGTTTTGTGGAGACAATTTCCAGACTTGGATCTGCTTTCCTCCTTTCCCTCTGTAAACTCCTTTCTTCTTTGATACCTCTTTTCCAAAATTACTTGGGATCGACCTGTGTGGATGGTACTGGATAAACTGCATAAGCTGCTTTTCAAACACTGCAAATGGTTGTGAAAACTTGATAGGGCAACTACATGGCTCTGTACCTACACTTCCCAGCCTGCCCTCGGAAAAAGCACAGTTTTAAAAGCATTGTTTCTCTAGAATGTGTAAATAAATTTGACTAGAGCAGCTGTGCAGAGAAATACTGTTGTGCTGTCATCTCCTCACCCCTCTGGATGCAACCTGGCCCTGATAATTAGCGTTGGCTCCTGTGGGAACAAGAAATGTGCTGACTAAACAATTGTTCCTGTTATCCGTGTTTCCTACTGTGCTGGGAGTTCTTTGCTTTAATTTCATTAACTGCCTTAAAGCTCAGCCATGTGCAAAATGTCATCTTTTTCTCCAACAAAATCTGCATTAAGGTAAATTCAATTGTTTAATAGCCCAGTTAGTGGGGTGAACTGAATAAAGAGCTGCACGACAGGTTCTTCATGTGAGCGCGTGCCAATTCAAATCTATTTAACTCCTGTAAATTGATTTGAAGGCAGCACCAGATGTGCCACTAGATTTCCATTTATTCCTCACAAGAAGTCAATGAAATGCATGTCGTCTGGAAATCGTCCCAGGGAAGCAGATGTGATGTGTTTATCGAGGCTTTGACTAAAGACCAATCCTTGAAGCTTCAGATAGGAGTTAAGGGTGCTCAGCATCTCCCAGGAGACTCCCAGAATAATGGTAGGCCACAGTGTAAGTGGAATCTGCTTTGTGTAATACGACATAGATTCAAAAATCTTTTGAGTAATTCTGTGAAGGCGCGATTAAGATCAAATCAGATATTTAAACCATAATAATCCTTTCCTACTGAGCCCGGATGAGACTACTTTGCATCAATGATCAACGTCGTAATTCTCCAGTTCAATTTTCTTTTCTTTTGAAAAGTTCATTTCCTGTGGCTGTTTTCTAAGATCTCAACGTTTACGGGAAACCTAACTCTCTAACACATCCGAGTTGGAGAGAGTTTCCACTGCTCACAGAAAGGTACTGAAAGGTACAAAAGTTCAAACCTACTCAGCTGCAGATGAGCTCACCCTCACCAGTTCTCTGCAGCTGATTATAATAAAAACATCGCCTCCCATGTGACCAGCTCTCGCCATTGAAAAGCAATAATGTCATCTCCGGTGGGATCCTGGATGACATATAGCTAGTATTAAAACACAGATATGTCTCCAGATTTCCCTGCAGCCTGTAATTTCCTTTAGTGGAAGGACTATGTGATCGAGCTGAGTCTAAAGAGGGTAAAGGAATAAACACTCTATTAATATTAAAGGCAAAAAAGAAAAGATGACCACCTTAGTAACACAGACTGTAGCTTGGCAGTTGGGGTAAACACATGCACTGATAATAGTTGATTCTTATTCTTATTTATTATATAGGAAAGTGTATGGCTTTGAATAAAAGAGTTGCTATGAGCATTTATTCCTTCAAGCTAAAAATGTTATTATCAGGTCTGATCAAATAGTCCATGGAAATATTAGCTTTATTGGGCATTTGATCAAGCCATCAGAGCATTTAGATGAGCATCTGTAATACAAGAAATTTGCCTTTCCGTGCAAGAATGCTATTTCCAAGAAATATCACAGACTTCTAAATTCCACTGTGCCTGGTGGCCTCAAGGAAGAGCAGAGGCATTACTATGGGTAAATGCTTGCTGAGTAGCTGTCCTTGCTCATTATAGATGGGTGATTACTTGCCTAGCATTTAATTTGTGGCATTCTTTTCTTCCTTTCTAGAAAAAAAGGACCACTATATTTTGCATCTCTGTCATGAAAGAGGAGATGAAATACTGTTACTCACAAACAAAAGAATTCAGACATCCTAAGGAACATCAGATAAGGATTACAATATACCCCAGAGTTTGCTTGAGACAACCAAAGCCATAGGGAAGCTATGCAATTTCCAGCCACTCCCCTCAGCTAGATTCCATCACCGGGCAGGGAGATGTGTTGTAATAAAAATGTAATATTATCCGTCATGGTTTTAAGAACCTATCTCCCATCTCTCTGAGTAGGCAGTATTTACATAAAGCTAAGAAAGGAATCTCTTCAGAAATATCCCATCCAACCTACAGAGTCTGAATGCAATAAACATTGTCAGTAAATATTCTTATTGAGTCAGATTCTTTTTATACACAGACAACAGATCTTCAAAATAAAGGGTACTGTTATTTTAACAGAGCAAGAGGAATTGCTAGCATTGCAGACTAGTCAGTGCATTGGAAATGGCTGAGGAGGTATTGTTTTATCTTCACAAAACCCAAACAGACCTTAGAATGTGTATTAGCTGCTGACAGTTTCAATAACTTCCCTGAAGCCATTTATAGCTCTTCCCAGCTCTTTATTATTTCTCTGAAGAGAAATCACTGGACTAAGTGGGCCTGAGAAGATGCATAACTTACAGCGTACCATCTACCATGATTTGTTAGGATTACTTTTAAGAGGCTACAGAAAGTGCAAAGTGGGCCTACACTTGACACACAGCTCAAAATGTGAGGAGGAGAGATGGGGCATTTGAAAATAAGTCTTCAAGGTACATTACTGCTGCCCGTATCATCAACGCTGACGCAACACTTACCAGAGTGCTTTAGAGATACACGTCTCTCTGAAAATTAGCCATCATTGATAACAGCCTGAAAGACCAACCAGAGAAACTAAGATTTGCCAGTGCTCAGAAAGGTTGGGCTAAACCCTCTGTGCTAATTCCCCATAAGTCCTCAGAGGACCTCAGTAATGTGCATCCACTATAAAATTATTACACTTCTTCTCCATAGATAAAATACTCTTATCAAATGTATTCCTTTATGCACAAATAATACTGTACTCTGTTTTAAAATGATACTTAGTGGTCATGCCACAAACTGCTGCAATGTCCTGCTGGAACATGGTTGTGTGTGCTAAATATTTGCCTATTTGCTGTGCTATATAGTGATTTGACTTATGCTATTGTATGCGTTAGATTTGTTTGAATACAAATAACTCACCATATGGCACTCTTACAAAGTGCATTGGCTTGTGTGAAGTTGGTGTTGTTTCTGTGTTCCATTCTCCAAGAGTGTTCTGACTTAACTAGAACTGAAACCTAATTTGTACTTAAGGTAACTAACTCCCTAACTGTTCTACAATAAATAATTATGATTTTTGATTCTGTATAGTTCTTAATTTGCCATCTGGTACTTTTTAAAGGAAAAATAGCTGGCATGTATGTACACAATCAATTTGGTATGGTTTCCAAAAATGTTTAGCTTTGGTCTAACTTAATGCTAGTCATGTCTGAAAACTCCACCTGCCATGAATTATTTTTGCTCTTTCCTTCTTGTGAAAGGAAAGAGGCACATGGGCTGAGGTGGAGGAAAGCTAGCCAAAAATGTCTGGAGACACAATGAAGTTGAGTGGAGCATAAAAGTTAAGATGACGTATTTCTAAGCAAACAAATTACTAGTAGGATTTTTTGATTTGTTACACTTCTCTCTTATTTTCTTAAGGAGTAGCTGACACCCCCACAACCCAAAATACAACCACCCAGAATCCACAAAGAGCCATCAATGAAAGATCAATTTCACTACGAGATGCTCAATGCCCATGAAGATGATGAAGCATGCAACAAGTTTAAGAGGTCTTCATATACCTCACTAATTGAAAACAGTATGCCAAGTCCAAAGTGACAGAATGACAGGGCCCAGCATTAGCAAGGAATACAGTAGGCAACTCTAAAGGTGAATCTTTCACAAACTAGCCAGATTCCCTTACCAGGTAAGAATGCAAAAAGGCTGAACCTTGAAAGGCCTTAAGTCTTGGGACAGGAAATCTGTGCATATGTCTCAGGAAACTGAAGGCTCTTTGAGCACAAAACTCAATTTAAAAAGGTCATGAGTAAACTAACTTGGGGTTCAGGAGAGAAGTACAACAAAGTAGGAGGAATGATGTTACCTCAAGAGTTACAGATCTGTCTGGTGGAAGAAATTTATTATCATCTTTATTGATAATCTCTCACTTTGTTGGCCAGACCTGGACTCACTGTAAGGCTTAACAAAGCTCTGTCTAGCTGCTAAAGCTTCTGAGCTAGGAAAGCCATCTATCTATAACTATTTCTTGCCTAGAAGGTGTTGACTAGAGTTTTGAATTTCTGGGTATAAAAGAGTGGGAGTAAACTTTTTTCAGGTCACAGAACAGTCCATTTGACAGAAAGAATGATTTTTAAAACAATCTTTTAATTAAAGCAGCCTGACTTGGAAAAACTCTTTCCACTCACTTTAAAAAAAACCCAAACTTAAACAAATAGGACTCATGCAAGCATAGAGATAGAGTACAGCCCAGGCTATATAAAAAGGAAAATATAAGTGTTTCTGTGTATCATTTTTCTGCAGGTTCTGAGCTGGTGTGAGGTGGGTGAGTGTCAGGACACAGCGAAGGCCAGCTGTTCCCTAAGGGTTGGGGAGCTGGGAGCCAAGCATGATAACAAGGACAGTAGGGCAGGGGCCTTATCAGCCCCATGCTACCCGAGTCAGGTGAGCAGGGCCAGCCTGGGCATGGCAGCCAAGGACAGCCCAGAGTCCAGATCATATATGGGGATGAGGTAGGTCTGAGGAACACAAGCCAGAATTAATGCAAAAGCTGAAATAATGAGGGGTTTAGAGCAATTCACTGCATCTTACGAATTAGGTGGTAAGTAAGCTCTGCTGGTCAATCCCTAGGTAGAAAGGAAGCATCAGCCACCTCCTACGATTATCCTCTGTGAACAGCAGTGCACAATCTGTAGCTTACCTCCTTGCCAGGATTCTCTCTACCTGCCTGCATGGGTCATATTTGTTTTTGTAAGATAAAATATGTTTTAGGACAAGGACCCTGTTTTCCTGTGTGCTTTCTAAGGCTCGTGCAGTTCCGTGATTCCCATCTTGGTCTGTCCAGGGAAAAGCAACATTAAACAAAAAGCAAACTGCAGGCAACACAGCATGTTGGTCTGCCTGTCAGGCTCACATTTAACTTCTGTATTGTCTGTGTCTGTGAGAAATGTTAGAGGGTCTCCCAAGTAAAAGGTACCCTGGAAGGAAGAAAACAGGCACAACAGCGGCTTTATGAGTTGAGTGATCATTAGAGATTTCTGCCAGTGATAAAACATATGCTTAAATTTTGCTTCACTGCAAAACATTCAGTAATGAGACCAGGTATTCCACTTGAAAAAGGCAGGGAGGAAACTAACTTCGACTTTAGTTCTTGGGTGAAGAAAGGAGGAAAAAAGTAGAGCAACTTTTGCATTGAGACAATAGCTAGGCTAGTGCTGCTCTCTACTGGTGAAGAACACACATTGCTCTAGAAGTGCCTGGGTGCTTGTGTAAGCGATGCTTGAATAGTATGCGAGCTATTTTAATAAACTTCAAATTAAACGAAAGCTGTAATATCTACACAAACTAATATATTGTCACTATTAAAATTAAATACTTATCATTTAACTTTTGTGTGTGTCTAAAAACTTGATTTCGTCTTCAGACTTCAGTTGCTTCAAGTAAATCCAGCAGCTTGATGTAAACGTTCTGCCATTACCATACATGCAGGAAAATGTTTCCCATTGGTAATAATTCTCCTTCTTCCTTTCTTTCTTTTTTATAGAAAATTCCATGAATTTTCCCTTAAGTGGGAATTTGAATGGTCTGAATTGTAGCTGCAAATTTAGAGGCCATATTGAAGAACGCTTGAAAATGGGTTCCCAGAGGTTTACTTTAGGAACGGCTAAAATCATACACATTTGCTCTTTAAAACAACAACAAAAAAATGCTGGTCTATTTATCGTATGACACAGGTACTTTCAACTACTTAAAGATGGATAGTCATAGAATCGTATAATCATAGAATAGTTTGGGTTGGAAGGGACCTTTAGAGGTCATCTAGTCCAACCCCCCTGCCATGGGCGGGACATCTTCAACTAGATCAGGTTGCTCAGAGCCCTGTCCAGCCTAACTTTGAATGTTTCCAGGGATGGGGCATCTACCGCCTCTCCGGGCAACACGTTCCAGTGTTTCACCACCCTCATTGTAAAAAACGTCTTCCTTATATCTAGTCTAATCTACCCTCTTTATAGTTTCAGATCCTAGAGATTCAGTCTTACTTAAGGTGAGGATAAGAAATAAATATAATGCTCAGAATTTAATCTCGGGTAAAATAACAACTGAGTTTGTGTCTCAAACTCAGGTGAGAGGCAAAGATAAGAGCATTAGCACTTTCGATTTATGTAGCAAAGTGGCCAATAATTTCTTACTATCTTTTCCTGTAAATCTTGAAACATGTCAAATGTCTGGAAACGCCTGTGCTGGTTTCAGCCTGTCCCCTGCCCCGTGTCCCCTTGGGTGGGAGGTACACAGGGAAGAAGGGGCTGGGAAGAGGGACATGGGCACACTGCCCAGAGCCTTCAGCCTCTGCAGCCTATATGGTAGCCTTGTCCAGAATTGTGGAAGGACTCGGCATTTCCTGACATTGCCCACCTCTTCCATCTTCACCCGGAGGTGTTTCTGCCAGGACTACAGCCCAGCAGAAACAGTGCAGGCATACCAGGATGGGGAAACCTTGTGTTATTTGCCTGGAGTCCCTGGAGGAGAAAAGTTGTCCTACCAGACTGTGGTGTTCCCCCCATGTAGGCACGCATGGTTCCATCAGGGCTGCATCCAGGCACGTGGCCCTTCCTGTGCCTGTTCACACTGGTCGTGTCTCTCTTGCAGTGACAGGCTCTCCACTGGGTTGTTTTGCTTTTGGTGCCCCCAGTGTAAAAAGAGGGAGCAATTCTTGCCAAAAGTGTCTTCCATGAGGATCCGAGTCCCCACTATGTTGGTTCTCTTCCGCCCTTCCACTGTGCCCACAAAGCATAAGAAGGGTACAAGAGTGTCAGGTCAGCACAAGGACTCTCTCACCAAGCTCTGTCTCCAACAAGAGGGGCTTCCGGAAGGACAGGAGGATGTGGGCTACTACACAGGGATGCTCTAGGCCCTGGGAGCTCAAATTGCTGAGCAGTAAGTGGGGTGCTGGTGGTTATGAACTTTGGAGGGATTTGTTCTTTCCAGAACTTGCCCAGCTGGTAGGGGCAAGGCTTCTGCAAAAAGCTAGGGAGGTGGTGCCTGTCCCTTCTTCTCTTGGATGAAAGTACTTTAGACTTTCACTTCTTCCTGTAGTGTATCGCAGCCCCTGTTAGCCACCTGTGAAGCTACTCTGCTTTGAGTGTCCCAGCCCCCCAGGCTCTGCCTCCCAGGTGGCAGCTTCGTATCCCTCACTGCTTTGTCTGCAGCCAACATATAGCTGCAAACACTCATCTCGCTCACCATCCAGTTCACACTGGTCAGACCCCTGCCCTACGCTCCTGCTCACTTCCCATGGCCCATGTCAAGTTCCTTCTTCTCCAAGCACCACATTTCCCCATCTTGCACGCTCTTCTGGTCCCCTCTCTTTCCGGAGTCTCCCCATGTACTTCTCCATATGGACAATAATGAGAATTCAGAATGGAGTCTGATTCAGAATGGAGAGCACAGCACACTCTTTTACTGCAGAAGGATCCAGTTTTGGCTGGAGTTGCTCAAGGTTTTATTGTCTGGTTGACCTCAGGTGTGCTCAGAAGCTTAACACAACACCTCACTTGCCTCACAACACCCTTCCCTACAGCCTTTTCTCACAGCTATATCTGCTGTAATCTGGATGCCCACGTATTCACTAACTTCATTTAAAAATCCAGCTATGAAACACAATCCACCTTAAGTAAAACAGAAAAAATGAAGCAGTATAGTACCTATACAAGAAAACACCCCTTTCTCTTTCAGCTTCTGTCTCAGCAGGCAACCCGATGGGCAGCATTTATTTAAGCAGAGGTGCTTGCAAAGGTCTTCTAGGAAAGGCTGGCAATGCTTTTTGATAGGCATGGGTTGTGTTTGTGTGGTCCTCTCCCTCACTCCATTTGCGTAACTAAGTGAACAGTGGAGCACCAATTCAAATGGTGTTTGCTGAGCCCAGCATGGTCACCCTGCTAAATGCCTCCACAGAGTAAAGTAACAGTAGTGCTATATATTCATGCAGAACAACAAATGAATCTCCAAAAGACATTAGGAAATGTCCTGCAGTGCATTGTTTAACTGCAAGATGAGGCAGAAGGGCACGGCACACAGGGAGCATTCATCACAAACAGATTGCTCATTGTTTTACCTAAAGTGAGATCCAGAAAGTTGAAATGTCCCCCTCTCTCCTGGAAGGCTTGGGTCACAAAGTCTGTTGTGGAGCTCTGCATAGAGTTGAAGAATTTACTGCTAGGGAGTCTCAAGCACAGTGGCCTTGGCGGTCCTATTGCTGAATCTATGTAATGATTTTAATTATTTTTTGACTTTTGATGTGTGGCTGGGACACAAGTTTAGTACTTTGTTCTACCTTTCTCTGTGGCAGCCCTGTTTCTTGCCATCCTCAGGAAGGACTCACAGTGATTATGAAGAGACTTACAGCCTCTTCTGTGGTAATCATGGCAGGATACCAGGGTTGATGAGAAATTGCAAGAGTCCAAGAAAGAGTTGTCCCTACTGTGATGCAGTATAAGACTATGAAACCTTTTTTCCCCTACTTATATGGAGGCTCCTGAGCTATACTGCTGCCCAGAAGCAGCTGTAAACTACCACCAGAAAGGGACAATTTCGCCTCAGGGCAATCCAGAGGGTGCATGAGATGACATAAAGTGCCTTCACATATCCCTAAGCTGTGTTTGCACTGAACAGAACTACACCCTGAGGACAGAAATGGAACTGATGAAAATGTCATCTTTGTTGTGTTTGCTTTCTGAGAAAAAGAAATCCACTAGAGGTTATCAGAGGAACAATTTTATTTTTAGAATACTCTTGTTCCCATGAAACTCAAGAGAATTTGTCTTTGACTTGAATGGGAACAAAGCATTGCCCTTGGGGAATGACTTCTTACATTACCAAAAATGAAATATGATTAGGAAAACCTGTAGAGTGTATTTTCTCCAGTGAACTGCTCTTGAAGAAATGTATCTATAGAGATAAATATTTATGTTAATTCTGAACATTATTTTGTCATGCTGTTAGTTTTATAGGGTACTGGTTTGCAATGTCTTCCAGTGCCTATTAAAATTAATGGGAATCACAAGTTTTTAGTCAGGATTAGAGGAGTGAGTGCTCTTAGCAGAATTTTATAGATGAAAAGAGAAAATATGATTTTATTAATTTATTCAAGGCTTTTGGAATAAGTTAAAGTATCTTCCAACACGTACAAATGTAAGGAAAGATAAAGATAAAAATCCCATCCAACAAAGCTCTATACAGCTTAGATCTGGAAAAGCATTTGCACGTTTACTGGAGATTGTGTATTTGCCCTTGCATAGCATTCCTTATATTGAAGAAGCCTTCACATTTCTTTCCTTTCTCTAGTAAGCCACAAAACAAAAGTTGTCTGTTAGCCCAGGGTTTGTTAAAGCACAGACAAGCTACACTAAAACTAGAACTCATCGCTCCAAACAAAACCACAGTTTAAAGTGGTAATAGATACCTTTAAAAATGTGTTTTCAAGCAACAATTGAAAAAAAGAAACATATCACTGGAAGATCATTTTCCTGTATTGGCATTTTGCTACCCTGTAAACCTAATTTCAGAGATTGTCCATCTAGCAGTGGAGAGATGATTAGTCTCCAGATGATTAGTTCTGTGGTAGAGAGAAGCAACTGGTTACAGTTAAGGTTACAGTTATGGCTGGGATTAGGGTTGATGCTCTGGACTGGCGGGGGTGAGCTGTGTGGCTACAGTGAGGGTTAGGGTTCAGGAAAGGAAGAGCTGGACAAATACATTTACTGCAGGATCTTGTCAATGATGTGGTGGGTCTGGGATGAGGGCTGATGATAGCAACGACTTATGCCTTCTGGCTAGTTGTGATGGGAACTGGTGGCAAGAGTGTTATTATTAAAGGCAATATAAAGGTTGGATGTATAGTCTGGATTTAGGAAAGCAGTCTGTGGAATTGTGTTTATCACTGTATCAGAGCAGCCTTATTTCAGACGTTTTTTTATGGGAGTGAAGATCTGATGATGCATCCTAGAGGCAACAGGAGTGACTAGCTATAATGAAGGTGAGTGTGTTGGTTGTGGTTAGGATTAGGATTCTGGAGAGCCAAAGTGGAAGATCTGCTTTTAATGTGGGGTCCTGGAGAGGTGTAATGATGTCTGAAAGGATGATTGGCTCTGATCTGGGTGTTGGTAAGTCTGTAATGAAGCAAATGGTTGGCATTAGAAGGCAAGAAAGAAGAGGACAAAGAACTGGGAGTATTAATGAATCCTTGTACCACTTGAAAGAGGATGGGTAGGATTATTATTATGGTAAAATATTATTAAGTTAGGGTTGGGTAAAGGATCAGGCTTTAAGAAAACAGAAGTTGTAAACAAAAAATTATTGCTGAATCCTACCAGTCTTTTACTCTTCATTTAGGGGTGATTTTGCAGCAAGGACCTGTCAATGATTACGGTGTGACAGGACTACAGATAAAGCATCTGACAGTTATGCAGACAGAGTTTGGGGTAGAAGAGGACAAAGACCTGAATTTACTGGTAGGTCCTACAGAATTTAGAGACACAGTCAGGACTGATGCCAGAAAGCTACTTAGCTTATTATTAATTCAAAAGTTTGTGGCCGTTGTTAGTCTATCCAGAAGCCTATCCTAAGGCTAGCACTCCCTTCTTCTGTGAAAGAAAGCATGGAGAGCTAAATTGAGAGTTGAATCCCTGAGAAGGGATGACTGCGGAGAGGGTTGGTGCTTGCAGAGATCAACATCATCTGGATAGTATTGGCTTAGGACAGTGTGAGTAAGGTTACCTGCAATTGAAGACCATATTTGGATATCTGGTTTCCATTTGGAAAGTAAAGGTGCCTGTTGCTAGATCCTGCCAAGCCTCAGGTTCCAGTTTCAGAACTAGTTCTCTTAGCAATGAATAATGTATAATTCATCCTGTGACAGAAAACAGTAACTAGGCTAAGGATGTTAAAGCATTAACTGTTAGTGTGGCTTAGGATCACAGGTCTAGTAAAAGATGGTTAAGGTCTTGGTTTTACCTTAGTAAACTTAATTTTTAGGGTGTCCGAGTTGGTGGGGTTTTATTTTGTTTATTGGCTAAAGTTGTGTTTAGGTTTAAGGTAAAGAAAGCTGAATTTAGATACTCAGTTTCTTGCAGGATCCTAACAGGTTGTGGCTGGTCCTACCTGTGAGTAATGGATGATCAATGCCATGGCAGGAAAAGTTGAATGGGTTTTGGATATGGTCACCAATAGGACTGAATTTGGAGCTAGAGATCTGCGCAGCAAAATTCAAATATTAACGTGGTTTCTTGCAGGGCATTGAGGCCTAGAACAAGGAGTGGTTCTAACACAGGAGAAGATCTTTTTGGAATTTATGAAGAAATTTAGACTTGACGTTCAGGAAAGCAGGGGCTGCAGAGGTCAGCTTATTACTGGAGTCTTTAAGTTCTGTAGGGCAAGATGAAAGCTACGTTAGGAAGGGTGTATGCTTTCTGCATGGGAGAGTAAAGTTTTTACTGAGAGGAGAGCAATGGTTGGTGCTATGTTTTAGGTAAACAAAGTCTGAAAAGCTTGTTCTGTTGCTGGGTTCTGTGAGCTCAATAATTCCCATTTCACTGTTGATCTTTTCAATCGTGAAGAGCAGGTATGTAGTATGTGACAGAAACTGGAGCATGAGTAAGACTCTGGACAAGATTTTAAATTGGGATTTGCTTTAGGTCTTCAGTAATTGCTCCATGTTCAACATGAGTTTCTATAAAACTGAGATGAAGATTGGCATCAAGAAAAGTGAATTACTATTAATTTCAGTACGGCTGGAAAAGAGTATCTGGAGAAATGTGATGCTACCAGTTCTGTCGGGGTAGGATAGGGATTGGACTTGGGGATGGACATTGGATTTATGCCTTCTGGTTATTTTTGGAGAAGGGCAGGTGTTAGCAGGGGTCTGATGAAGGACAAGGTAATACTTTTGTGATCCCTTTATGGATTATTTTTGAGACTGAATAGGATTATTTGCTGTAAAGAAAAGAAAGCAAGCAAGAAATCACAGTTCTGAGCTGTTTGTGAGGCTGGTAAATAGCATTGCCATTGTTTCATCCTATTCATGCGTGTGTCATTTGAATACTTAAAAAGAAATATTTATATTCTTTCTTTTTTTAATTTGAAATGCATATGTATTTTTAAATGTCAAAAAAAGTTTTAAACCCAAACACTAAATGAAATACTGATAGCTGGGACAAAACAAATGTTTATATTAATGCTCATTTTTTATTTTATTTCCTGTGTCAGGTTTTCCAAAATAAATTTTTCTCCCCAACTTTTCCATTTGGCCAACTAGGCTAAAAACTTTTTTCATAGTGCTAAATTCCTTTGCCATACCGGATTTAACTTCATGCATGGAGGCTGATACAGATACAAAAATTAAAGAGGAAAATAGAATCACCCATAGTATTAGTGAAAAAGTAAACCCTGCAGCTGTTTTCTGTATCACCCTAGCACAACACAGAGGAGCACATGAAGCGTGTTAATAGGGTATCCTGCATAAGCTTCCACTGTTCACCTTTGTTGCTTTCCTTGTTCTGCAGATGAATGCAAAGTTTCAACATTCAGAGTCATCCTTCTGGCAAATGTTATGAATATTAAATATTCATGTATGAAATCTGTTCATATCCAACCTTGGAATCATTTTGAGTTTGTTTATGACCAATTAAAATGCCATATAAATTTCAGATTCTGCCATCTGAGTATCCTGAATGCAGAGAATGAAGGACAATATCCTGTACTCCTAATTTAATTTTCCCATCAGTGTTTGTTTGAACTCTGTCTGTGGGTCAAGACAATGGATGTCTGTGCAAATATTTTCTGCTTACGCCAGCCAGGACTGTGTGCATAATTCCAGCTAAAATTTCAGCAACAGTTTATAGTCAGTTAAGCTGACTTTTCCCACACAGAAAAGAACACTTTCAGATTGAGAACTTTATTAATGAGATATATGTGTCACTTGTCTGTGACAGAGCTTTGATTTTATGCTAACTGCCCCCCCGCCCCCTCCCCCCAGCTCCAGATCTTGACTGGAGTTTGTGGAATCTTATAACCTTCAGAAAACGAAATTTTATTGAACTTGGAACAGTCCCACAAGCATCAGAGATTTGCTGTGCACACAGAGAAGACAGAAGATAAGCAAATGGCAGAAGAATGTAGTGAGTCACTTAACCTGCAGAAAGAAGGTAAAACTTGTGGAGGAAGACAGTGGCAGGTAGAGGATGCAGCTCCCCTTTGGGTCAGCTGGACGTGTTTTTCCATTCACTTCTAAATTTTATCTCTGAGTCCAAGCATCATCAGCCTTGGTCATGTGAGTGACAGGGAGGTGGAAAGAGGTGGAAAGGGTACTTCCATGCTTCTCAGCCTGGAAAAACAAAGTGGGAATGTCTGCCAAAGAAATCTGGACACTGGATTTTCTTGAAAGACCCAAACATTGTTATTTCCTCTGATTTTGTATGCAGTATCTGAAAGAGATTGACTTGTAAGTGTTCCCATGGTCTTTGCGTACACAAAGAGGAATGAGGCACTTTCAATGACATTTATTTTAGACTGATGGAAGGAACAAAGAGCCAGGCAGCTTCCAAGAGGGTGTTTCCTCAGCGTGACCCTGAACCTAGTTTGAGAACAGTCTGGCTGCTCCTTCTGAGCACAGGCAGAGCTCCTGGAAACTGAGAAAGTGCCTACTATGAGCAGTTGACAGACATGGCTGGCTGCCTCTGTGGGCAAGACTGTGCAGCAAAATTCAGATATTTACATGGAAATGTCCTCAAAACAGGGACAGCTGGAGTCAGGATTTTGGTTTGGATCATTGAGAGGCCCATTGGAGAGACAGGCCCATTTGCAAAAGCTGGATGCATAGTCAGATTTCAGGCAACTTGAACACTCAAAAGATACTCAGAAATGGGCAGTGGTTTAGGTCCTTAAAAATACAGCATCAAGTGTTTTTATATTTTTACTGCCAGTACTGTGTGAAGAATAAATGTGAAATAAATTCAGATAACTCCCATTACAAAAGAGAAAACTAATTCATTTCCCACACTGTGTATCTCACCAAGACCACTTTGAGCACTGACCACTTCTAAATTCCACCAATTGAGTTGCAATTGTTTGTAAACAGTTTCAGGCCCAGTCTTCTCGGTCTGTACTGACATCACTTCAGTTTTTTGCAGAACAGTCAGTACTACTTTAGCTAAATACTCCATCCAATCCCCTTCTAAAATTATATAACTCTTTTGGTTCCCTCATAAATTAGACAGAAACAAAGAGAAATTTAATAAACATGTTGTAGATCTCCACTTACTGGAACAGTAAAATCCAGAGCAACTGGCAGACTTACACAATCCTCCAGATGGAGGCTTGGTATGAAGATCATGGTAGTTTAAGGTTTATCCATTATAGAGCAGAACATGAAGAAAATGTATCACACTTAAGAGAAATCCAAGAATATTTGAAGTAACTGGTCATTGCCCAGCTTACTTCTTCAGTTATAGAGAAGTTTGCTCATGGCTAAGATCCTATTGCCAAGTAATCCAGATTCTTCCAGCCCATTTCTACAACATCAGTTTACTGGACCTTTCGTGACGATTCCACTCTTCCCATGTTGCTGAACTATGAAGCTTTTCACAGTCATGATTTTCTTTAGGATGGAAATTGGAGAGTGATGGAATGAAGAGGAGAAAGGAAATAATACCATCTCAGAAGGAAAAATAGGAAATCTGAAGTTGGTTTTGGAAGAGAAAGTGTAAAAAAACCCACAATCTAAATGTTAGATTTTGGCAGTATCAAAACAAAATTATCTTGACTGCAGACTTGGAGGTGTTTGTCTCTGTTTGCCTTCTTAAACTTCTACATATATTTGAAGTCTAGGAATACCAAATCCTGGAAGACCGAGTTTTCAAATCGTAAGAGGGAGTCTTGAAGCTGTCTGGATTCTGAGCCCTATTTTAGAAAAAAACTGCTCAAGACCTTACTTGCTAGCACCTTTAACATTCTTGTCCCCAAAGCTATTTAGATAGTGAATGTGCTCCAGAGCTGTGACTCAGGAAATGAGGGCTCCCAGGTGAGTTTTTCTTATTGAGTAAATCCAGCCAAAATCCAGGTTTAGCAGGCTCCTATTGGACGCACGTTAGTGTAATGATGGATCCCTCTGAGATATACTAGGGTGATGATGACATTAGCTCTTCCCAATCAGTTTTCCTCTGCCTCTGTTCAGTGATCCTCAGATAAACAACATGAAAGCTGACAACCACATTCCATGATCATTACTTAAGACACATTTTGGTGACTTCAGCTACAAACATTTCCTCCCATTTTTCTCATTGTCGTAATCATTGCATGACTTCAATAGCTGTAAATACTCACTATCACAGTTGTTTTAATCTATCTGTTTTATACCAGCCAACCTATCTGCTTCTAATTTCTTTTTGCTTTCAAAACAAGTTTATGTAACAGGCTAAGATGGATTTTTCCAATTTCCGACAACTCCAGACAACCAATCTAGACTTCTATGGATCGCAATCACTTGTAGATACTAATGGGGTAATATCTCTAAATGAAACTTTGTCACGACAGCAGTGTGGCAGGCCAAACTGCATAAATGTAGGGGCTGCAAAGCAGAGCAATACTTGCCAGGAAAAAACAGTACATTGAAGACTTATCAGTTCAGTTCAGTATACCAGGATAGAAGTCCAAATGGAAAAGGGCTGGCATTGGAATTTGGAATTGGAAGGGGATGCCGACTTCAGGTCATTTCATTTGTCAGCATTTCTGATTCTCAGGCTGCAGATCTGGCTTTGGCAGTGCCACCATTAAAATGCAGCTGAATGGTAGCATATTTGCTGAGGGGAACATTTCTGCCAAGAGGAGGGAGAAGAAGCAGCAGCACCTGCCATGTCATTTATAGCAGCTGTCACCTTTCTAAAGCTACCAAATTCTCTTTCCACCTACAAAAGTAATTCTGTTTTATTCTCACCCCTCCAGGCATTTGAAATATTAAGAGCCAGTGCAGGTGTCTTTTCTTCCCTTACCCTGTTCCCTCTAGCTTCTGTCCTTTCCTTATTACTCTATATGTCTATCAACTCAGTCTTTTCTGTGCCATTTTCCCAGCTACTGAATGCAGGACTTTGTAAGAAATTCTTAAAACAACTGTGATAGGTAAACTGAATTCCAGATCTAAAAAAAAATGAAACTGTATCTCAAGAGTTCTGTATCTCTACAATCTTCGGAAGCATTTCAGAACAATATCCAAAATATGTAATGCAATTAAGATACTGTGTTCTGGAATTGGCTCAGTTGAGATTCATCCTCTTCAATGCTCTAACTCAATGATAAATATTTCTAATGGCTGTGTTTATTGCAAACTTGGGGCTCCTTGTATCTGGACACGATTCCTATCGGACAGTTTAAAGCCTTGGATTAACCTTCAAGCAATCAAAGCATTAACTCTTTTTGCTTGTGAAGAACTAACTTCCCCAGCAGTAAGTATAAGGCTCTTGGCTAGTTCTTAGATATATTTTACATTTTACAAATAAGGAAATGGAGACAAAGAAGTTTGGGTAAGGTTCACAGCCAGTAAGTAGCTGCAGTGATCACAACTCCGGGAGAGCCTGGTTCCCCACTCATGCACTGCCCCTGGACTAGCAGGACTGAAGCTGTTTGCTTGTTCTTGTTTTGTTCTGAAACAAAAAGGCATGAAAAGGCCAACTGTGGGGAGCAAGAACTTGTAGAAAATTGCGTGTTTTACTCCACTGCTATTCTGCAAGTAAAATTTTGGATAGTTTATGTGACTACATTTTCAAACATAAATGAAATACACCAATTGTGCCCAGAACTAGCTGAGACAAATACGACGCAGCCTTTATTTTCCTTAAATAAACAAAGCTTATTTTTCTCATTTTTTTCTTTCCTTTTTGTATATCATCCTATACCTGTAAAAAATTAAATGATGAATGGAAACCTCTCCAGGGTGTTCAGCTGCAATGAATGCAGCATCTGCCATTTGGTAATTAAAGAAGAAAAAGCTTTTCTGTTCTTTGCAAGCCAGATGCGAAAGTGTTTGATATTGAAACCTCAAATAGAGTAGGGACAAATGATAGATTTTTTAGAGGTAATATTTTTCCCCTTCGATGCAAGATAAATTTTTATTTAATTTTGAAATTTAAGCTGAACATAAAAGTCTTTGGAATACAGCCACCAATACCAAGGCTGTCATTAAATGTATCTCGTTAGAGTTAAGGAGAGATTCTCTATAATGCAAGTACTTGGAATAACATCTCACCACTTCTGTCTGAAGCATAGACCTGTTTACATAAGTGGGTTGATCAGAGACAGTTTCTGGCCAAACAAATGTTCAAGAAGATTAATGACGAACACATGTTGTATTTTGTTATCTAAAACAACACCCAAATTTTCAACTGAAATCTAGGTTATGTGATGACATAGAGTGTTGGTTAGGGGTATTTCCTGTTTTTGGAGTGTTAACCCACTGTGTCCCTTTTGGTGCTCTTTGGAGAATGCAGTTCTGTTTTTGTAGAAGGATTTCACTCCATTACTAGAAAAAGGGTGAATTTTACTTTCTGCTGCAGGGCTAAGAAATGTAGGCCTGAGAGGTGGCCCAAATGTGTATGCAGAGAACATGTCATTGTTTGGTCCACAAGAAGGATAACCACCAGATTACTAGGAAAAGCAGCTCCTCCCTCAATTCAAGCTATTTTGCAGTTGTTAGGATGCCATTAAAGCTTATGGCATAGCAATAGGTTTGGTATTACCCTGGTTCAACAGAAAACACAGTAACTTGCTGCTGCTTCTGTTCACTCTAGGCAAGTAAGTATGCATCCAGCCTGCTAAACTGGTCAACAGCTTGGAGGCCTTTTTAGACCTCTCAGTGCTACTGGTTAAATAGCATCGATGCAGAAACAGTCCATGCTATTCAACAGACCAGGCGTGTTCATCTATGTATTAGAGAGAAATTCAAGCCATTAAATCTAGGAAGCTGAAGAAAGCTGCAGCTGGAACTAGCCATTAATATGGAACTAGACATCAGATAGCCGACCTGGGTGTCCTGGTGGACAACAAGTTGAACATGAGCCAGCAATGTGCTTTTGCAGCAAAGGTGGCCAACAGCATCTGTGGCTGCATAAGGAAGAGCATGGCCAGTAGGTCAAAGGAGGTGATTCTTCCCCTCCACTCAGCCCTGGTGAGGCCACATCTGGAGTGCTGGGTCCAGTGCTGGGCTCCTCAGTGTAAGAGAGACATGAACATACTGGAGCCAGTCCAGTGAAGGGCCACAAAAATGACAAACGGATTGGAGCATCTGACGTAGTAGGAGAGGCTGAGGGCTGGGATTGCTTACCCTTGGGAAGAGAAGGATCAGAGGGAGTTTTTAATAATAGGTATGAATACCTGGTAAGGTGGGTGTAAAGAAAATAGAGCCAAACTCTTCTCAGTGGTATCCAGTGGAAGGACAAGAGGCAATGGGCACAAACTGAAATAAAAGAAATTCCATTTAAACATCAGAAACCCCTTTTTTTTTTTACTGCAAGGGTGATTCAGGACTGGAACAGGTTGCCCAGAGAGGTTGTGAGTCTCCACCCTTGGAGATATTCAAACCCAGCTGAGTATGGTCCTGAGCAATCTGTTCTAGTCAAGCCTGCTTTGAACAGGAGGTTTGGACTAGGTGATCTCCAGAGGTCCCTTCTCACCCTAACCATTGTGTGATTCTGTGATTACAGGCTTAGCCATCCAAGTGAGTCTGATACACTGGGGATTCACTGTCCATATCACCTTTGCGCTCAATACAGAGACTAGCTTAAAAAGCACATCCTAGCTGAGTATTCAAAGTCCTATGCAAGTGAATATCGCCTAGATATTTACTCCTCAGTGCCATCTTTGACAGCTACTTTATACCTCACAGCCCTTGTTGTGTCCCATCTGTCAGTAGGGCCATCATGAAAATGCAAGAGCAAGACATAGCAGAGGTTCTGGTGTACCCGTGTAACACAGACTGCAGCAGACAGTCCTGCCTGGCATGCGAATGATGAAACACATCATTGTTTCTGGACCTACAGCCCAAAGTCACGTCTTCTATTTGGCACTCCAAAAACTGCCTCACAGGCTAGCACAGCCATGCTAAGTAGTGTGCAACTTCCCTTCCCTTATAAACCTGTCAAGCTTTTTCTCCTAGAGAGAGGCTAGAAGAAGAAAGATTTACTTCTGTTTGTGACTGTTTTGGGGCTGCTTAGGGTCTGTAGCAACAATGGCAAATAGAAAATGGAACAAGTGACACCCAAGGATTTAGCAGAACCTAACTTTCTGCTCTGCCAGATGTTGTATTTGTTCTGTCCAGGACTGCATTACATATTTCAGGTTTATAGGGCTGCTAGCATTAGTATTGCTTTTCTGTTTTGTTGTTTCTCTTCAGCAATGGCAGTGGCATCACTGAAGTAATGCTAGCCCTTGGCCCATACCAGGGACTTGAGATAAGCTTGTCACACATCAGTTGGTGGCCATCTCCATTTTACAGAGGGAAAAACAAAGGCAAAGCATAAAGTAGCACATCTATGGGCTCCAACTCATGACTGCAAGTGTTTCTAGGAATGACATTTGAACAGGGCACTTGGCTTCAGCTCCACGGCTTACAGCCCAGTGTAAAAAAGTAGACGGTGTGATTTGGGATGACTGGGGCTAGTAGCTGCCTACACCACTGCAGTTACGCCTGCCTATGTCACAGCAGTATGGGAAATGTATGGCACAGTGGAAAGACAACCCAGGACTCCCAGTTGCTGGATCTGATCTCCACTTGATATTTTCTCCAACAATATGTCTATTCCTTGCCAACTAGTTCTAAATGATTCATTTTGTTACTGGATAGTCATATTTTGTGGGTAGCCACTAGTCAGTTTGAGTTACTCACTTTTACAAAATACTTCCTCTAGAAGGTATTGTAAACAGAATTAATTTTTAAATAGTTTGAGTTGTTTGAAAGCCATGAGCAATGGTTATTAATATTGGCACAGAATAGGTCACATGCTGATGATTCAAGGGATGGAAACTGGAACATTCTGGACAGAACTGATGTTTTTATATTCACTTGCCTTATATCCAGACACTCTGGTGGTAGAAGTGTTAATTATACCCAGGACAGCAAACTGGGGAAGTTACAGGTACTAATACATGTGGACATGTGGTAAAATAAATCTTTAGATGAAGAAAATAATCTATATTGAAGTAATCTAGTTTCCATTTCTTGGTTACAACATGCAATTTTATCATGCATCTCTTCTGAAAGACAGAGGAGGAGGAAGGAGTTTGTCTCATTGAAGGCAATGGAAAGTATGCTTGCTACAGCATGCACAAATATGGACATGAAACTGGGAGGCTGCACTGCTAACAGCTCTTACAGATGCAAAGAAGCATGCACCCAGATTCCCGAACAACATACAGTGATGTTTTGACTTGAAATTTCTTGCACTGAAGCTCATTCTTGTGATAAAAAATGGCAGGTCCCCAACCAGCTAGCTCAACAAGCCAAGAAAGCTTGCCACTTGGTGATTGCAGCCTAGTTACCACTAGCACAACTCAACACTGTTCTGCTTCCCTAAAAAAAACCCAAAACAAACATCTCCAAGGCTTGCCACTGTTTGGAAAGAACCTGTAACTTTTTTGCACATGTCTAGACTGGTTTACTGCTTTTCAGTGCGACTTCTTGTCACGGTATCACAGCCAGTATGTACTTTTTGACTGCTGCTGACCAAGGCAGACTCTGAGTAGTCTTCAAAAGCAAAATGATTTGCCAGCAACTGAGTCAGTTTAAACTGCCTGCCAGGAATTTGCTGCATGCCATACAATACATTTTTGAGTCACCTTCTAAAAACAGCCTTGATGAATAAGTACTCAACTAGAAAAAAAGTCTGAAATTCCCACTTGGTCTTACGCCAGGCTTCTGCCATGCTCCCTTTCTCTCCAAAGTCAAAGCATTTAACCTGATCTCAGTATAAAGGCTATTCAAAATGTCATGTTCAATAAGGAGCACGACCAGGGGCTGCACACTGGGCCTTAACGAATGGGGCCTTCTGTGGAGAGGCACAGGAGTCAGGAGTCTGATGCAACAAGACACACACACATTGCATGGGACTGTAAAAGAAATGAGGGGCTACCTGCACGTCTAGTCATGAGGGTACTGCCCACACCTCTCACATTACAGTCTGACCGAGAACAATGTGCCTATGGAAAACAAGTGTGAATTCTGTAGGAAGTAGAAGTTATTGGTGTTTAACCCACCGCTAGGTGTCACGACTTCTTCATTTTTAAGCAGACTGCTGAGTTTTTCTATGCCTAGGGGAAAAAAACTCAAGGTGAAGGCAGGAAGCCAGTGTATTAGCCAAACACCCGAGCCGGCTCCAATCTAAATTCTTTTCAGTAAAGTCAGGTTGGTAGATAGCACATTCAGAGAAAAATGAGAAATCACTTCCATCCCTTTTGCAGATTACTGCCATCTCAGACCATATTGAAACACTAAAAATGTCATGAGTGCAGGTAGCTGTAAAGTTCAGCATGCTTTGCGCACCGTGTAGTTCTCCTTGTATTTGTTCGCTTTACCCTGTCAGAAATCAGCCCCAGACACAGTAGAGCTACAGGTATATGAAAGTGAAAAAAGTTTTCCCCACATCTATGAAATGACTCTTCTTTTCAGTGTGTCTCAGAACAGCTGATTTTGTTAAAAGTCCGTCCCTGTTGTTACTGACAAATGCTGTAGTTTTGGTAGCTTTGGAGACTGATAAACACACAGACACAAATCTATGTACATATTTTAATATATATTCACAGGCAAAACATGGGTCAGGAAATGTTAATGCAACCACTCCTCCCTACACCATGCACTTTTCCTATGCTGCCATGCTCTCCAGGGAGGTTTCACCACCTCCTACTTTGCTGGCTTTTCTACTGAGACTGAATGCAGTGGAAGCGGGATGTTTTTATGCTCTCCACTGAACTGAGAATCTTATCTCCTTTCTTGCAAGTAGACAAATTGTCATCAGGGTAAGGCTGGAACATATTGATTTCTAAGCCTGTGGGCTGGACGCAAACCAGCAAAGGAGTGAGGAGCTTGCTCTCCCTCTCAAGGTTTCCACAATCCCCTTCAAGCTGGGATTAAAAAATTAGCATAAGAGGTGCAGCCTTGTCAGGAGGAAGACAAAGCAAATGCTTCATGAGTGCTCTTCCCCTTCTTTCTGCATATTCCATGTCACGTTTAACGCACAAAGGTCTGGTGTGGACATGAACCCACCAGGCCAGGAAGAGGCAGGAGACCTGGTGCAGCGGACTAGGTGCTCCTGGCCACTTTTTAGGAACTTGGCAACAAGAGGGGACTGACGTGGCTGCCCAGTATGGGCAGATGTTTTTTCTTCTGACCCCTTGCAGAGTACACATTTGCTGGATGATTTACAGCTTGTTCTCTGAGCCAAAGGAAAAATCCAAACATTGCTGGCTGCAATCAGATTTTGTTTGACCTCTTAAGTAGTTTAACATGGTACTGTCCTTCTTTCCCATTTTAGGTCTTTCCCTTCCAGAACAGCAGAATGGATTCAATGATGCAGCTTCTCAAGCACCTACATAATGCCCTGGGCTGGAAGTAGTGGATGTGTGATAATTGCCTTTAAGATAAGAGCTCTTTTGTTCCCTTCTGGGGACATCTCAGAGAAGCACAGGGAAACCCAGAAGGGAACCTCATAAGTGACTTTTTCTCTTCTAGGTGCAAAGCATGTTTTTATTGTAATGCGCTATGAGTTTCCATCTTCCTATTCTGTAAGTTAGGAATTTGAGAATCAGCGTTTGCATGAGAATTTAAGACTACACAGTTTCCTCTATCCTTCAAAGTAAAACCATGTCACTGGGTGGTCTTGGCACCGAGCTCTCATATGGGGCCAATAAAGGTGATTTTGTAAGTACAGAACCTGAGAGATCTGATTCACATTAAAAATGTGTAATTAATCTAATGCATAAATTAAGATTGATTCATATTCCATATTCTGTGTTGAAGCAATACAGAAAGATTCCACCCATTAGGATTCAGTGGACATATCTGACATTTGTTTTAAAGGGACACCATTCAACTTTTTACCTTTCTTCTCAGAATCCTTTCTTAATTTAATATTGTTCACTTAATACTCCCTTTGCTATTACAGAAAATTACATATAATTTTCTTAATATTTTTGCAGTTTATTTACTTTGGGCATTTGACAATATCTTGTGTCTAGTCTGCTTCACTTCTTTTGAAATTGGAAAATGTAATTGTAAAACCACAGAAAAGCAGGGGAATTCAACAGCAGGTGCTGAGACTAAGAATATTTTCCACTCATTCTTTAAATAAATGGAGTGAATTTCAAACTGCCAGAGTCTTTAATCTATAGGTGTAGTTTATTGATGACCATACTTAACAAATATAGGGTAACCTGAATATCAGATATTATTTATTTATTGCTTGTTATAGGGAACTGGAATATAATACCTCCATTTCTTTTCTGACCCCTCACTTCCATCTCCTGAAGCACTGCTGCAAAACCTGCCATTTCTATAACTATATGCTCATTCTCTTCCAAATGTATTCTACCTATGTCTTCTCATAGGTGCAGATGGGGTGGTTTCTGGTTCCCAGTAAATACTTGTTGCCTTGCATAAGGACAAATTAATCAGTAGTATTTTTGCCCTATGGGGGAAGCAATGCCTGTCTGGTGAGAAGATATTAGAAGCATCTTCAGGAGATCCAGATGGTTTGCTTTAGCTAAAATGATGTCTGGACATCAACTATGAGTGGAAGAAATACATGTTTTTTCAAGAATTTCGGGTAAACTAGATGAACTGCTCAGGAGTAAACCCTGGAGATCTGCTAATGCTCCTACAGCATTATTAACACTACCAATTGCCTTGACCTGTAATACATAAATCCTACCAAAACCAGTTTACAAATGATACCTGAATTAGACTGTAGCAGAAGGCTGGGGTAGGAATTACCAGAGACATCAGATTAAACTCTTGAACAGCAGATCTAGGGGTGGATGAGCCTTGCCAAATCAGAAGCTGTCCTAAGCATATGCAGAAACACAGGTTTAGTGCTTGGGAGATCCTTTCTTGGCAAAGCTAGAGGATGTGAGTGCTTAACAAAGTCAGATACCACACCTGGATTGGCACCTAATTTTAATTTAAATGCCTAAAAAAGGGCATTATGCACTTGATCTGTACTCTGTTCTTGGTATCTTTTGAAAAACAAGGAAACTGTTTTTCAGTGCTTCTCTAGAGCTACTGCCAAAAAGCACCTCATAAGAGGTAGGCAGTGTTACCTGTGAAAGGGGTACTAGCTGTTACCTACTTTACAGCAGTGAAGTAAGGGTCCCTATCCTAGGGACTATGAAGTACTTGTACACTGTGACAAAGGGGACAATGACAAGGACCTCAGACTTACATGGACCTGCTCTTATCTTATTCTCATACAACACAACCTGAAAGGTGAACTTAAAGAGGAATAGACAAATACCTGGAGGGCAAATAGTGAGGTTTCCTTGAAGCCTTGAAGAGAGACAACTGCTGATTTTGAATGACACTTTTGACTCCTCAGGAGCAAGCTTGCTTAAAAGTGGGAGATGCAGAAGCATAGACAGACCAGTTTGTAGACAGGGGTAAAATATGGTACTTCCTACCATATTATTAGAGTGCCTCTCAGTCCTTGAAAAGTTACACCGTAAAACAACAGACTGTAAGATGAGGGAGGCTGTAGTATTCTAATTATACAGAGAAGGATCTAAAGCACCGAAAGATCAAATGACAAAGCAAGAAACATAAGAATATGGCCTTGATAAACTGTGAGTTGAACACCAGTCCCTGGAGACTTTGAGTAGGCAGCTGGACTGTTCTTCTTTTGCAAGCTTTCTTAAGTGCTGAATGGAGACGGGTGCATCTCTTCATGAGAGATGGCTGCGAACTAGGAGATCACTCTGGCTTGTAAAAATTTGACTAACAATATGCACTTGCTGCTGTGTATTCGTTTTTGGCATGCGGACCAACATGTAACCCATGGATATGGTTAATTATAATGCCTCTGAAAACAAGAAAACTAGTCAAGACTGCATTGTTAGAACACTGTCCTCTGCATGCATAATAAAGTCAGGAAAAGCCTCTTAGGAAGCAAAAGAATGTGGCTGAAGGCTAAAACCATCAGAAGGGGTGTCATTCAGGGAGCTAAAATAAAACCACTGAAGTAGTTTAGTGACCCCAGCAGCAGGCAGTCAGAGCTATGTCTTAGAGGGCCCACTTAACCCTGGAATATGTCACTCCATCAGCTCAAGCATCTGTTTCAAAAATGCATGCCATCAAAGAGGCCGCTAAGATGAAATTGCAGCTATTAGCCAAACACATGCTTCATAAAAAATGCACTCAAGGCACAGAACCCAAACTAAAAAAAAATTCTCACTGTTGTTCCATGATGTTCCTTAAACAGCAGATGGGAAAAATAGTTGCATGCAAATCTTAATCATTAACTGTTATCTCCAAGCTTTTGACTGAATGCCACTGGCAGGTCATTCACCAATGATACCATTCAGTTTATTGGCCTTTTTTTCCAGACTTTTGTGCCTAAAGCACTCATTTATGACAATGGCCTGATTTTCACGGCAACTGTTCCCATATGCTCCTGCTGGAATTGTAGTTTTCAGAGTCTCTAAAACAGGTCTGCTTTTTTGAGTGGTTAAAGATGGCTTTTAGTTGTGTAACTTTCAGGCATCCCGTATCAGAGAGCTTACGCCAAGTGGAGAAAGTTACAGCAGATCTCAGGCAGTTAGTAAGTCCTGCCAAACCCCAGGGGACAGCTTATTCATCAGATTTTATAAACTGAAAATTGTGTCTTCGCTATCTGGAAGTTGCATAGTCAGTCAGAAATCTTGTCAGGCGTGAACACTGCAAGCAGCACTGAAAACAATTTTTTTTTAAAATGGCATGTCTCCAGCCAGCTGGACTAAACATGCTGGGCAGCCCTAATGTGGACTGGCCTCCCTGATGACCACAGAAGCTGCTGATACCAAAGAGAGTGCATTTCGGGCATCACAGAGAAACGATCTCCTGAATGGTACCCTGCTGAGCAAATGCAAGCACTGAGCAACTTGGGCTTGATTAACATTTTGCCAGTTAGTGTTAACTGGTCAAACTTGTGTTCTGCTTCATTTTGGGCATGCTTTTCTTGCTTTGATTTGATCTCTTGGCTTTGTAGAGCTGTCTTGGAATGTTAATGAAATGCTATTCAGGGAATTCAGGTGTTATTCACATTATTTGGGCTTTCTATGGTAAGTAGGCATACATTTTGACCTCTTTGTCTTGTCCTTTACCAAGGGTCCAGGAATTTTTCCTTGCCCTTTATTTTCCTTCTTTTGTCAAGGAGGGCAAGACAGATGTGCTCATATCTGCTTTTTAAAAATAGCCAACTGCATCTGCTTGGCCTCACTAGGATCAAGCTGTCAAGGTAACAGAGTGCCTGATGGAGATCCATTCAGGAGTAAGTAGTGAAGATGGAACTTAGTTTGTTTCAGACTTTTTTTGGGAGCATGTGTTTGCCAAGCTGTGACAGTTTGTGCATGCTGAGCTTATTGTGCAGGGAATAGCTTCTACATAGCCTGAGGGAAATGACATTTTAAAAATACCATCTCTAATTTACCGGGCCATCTAAGGCATGCTCTCAGAGATGTCACTTTGGTGCTGGTGTCACAGTTCTGGGATACAAGCTCCTGGTATTGCCGATTAGCCATTATTCAGATAACTTGCTGGCCATATTTGCTCTCATGCTATTCCATCACAGTCAGTGCAGGTGAGGACCTACTCAAGGCTGCTTCTGGGCTGAGCAATAATAGCTCCAATAGGCCACGAAAATCTAGCACACAATCTCCCAACGTTCTGAAACAAGAGCTGAAATGTGGCTAGCTCTGCTTCAAGTATTTGGCAGAAATCATGTGTTCTGACCCTTAAAATAACATTGTATAATTCAATATATGGCTTTGATTGCTCAGCTTCAGAGCTGGCTGTGGTATAGGCCACATAGGCGGTTGCCTAGGTCAATGAAGTGTTGGGAGATGACAATGCGGCCATGGACCTACTGCTTGGTGTGCCTGTGTTGGTCAATGAAAGGCACACACTTGCAGCTTATGCTGTGCTTTGAGGCTTATGCATGTCTAAACTGCCATCTCTATCCAACCCTTTTCTATGGCAACAATGGCAGAGCAGGAAACTGTATTTGCAGCTCCCTCTTCTCTTGACCCTCTCCATAGCCAGAAGCAGCCAGCCCCAGGTAAGTCCTGCTCTCGGTTCCTTGGGTGGCAATATTCAGTATCACCTCTGGAAGTAGGGGGCACAATACCAGGTGGAAAGTACATCATCTTTGCAGACATCCATTAAAATGCAACAGTGTCACGTGTGCATTGGCTGGCTATCACGAGAATGATCAGCCTTGTTTGTGTTTACAAAAGGTGGGCTGGCATCCTTCCCTGGCCTTCTTCCCTTAGAGGAATATTGTTACACATACATGCCTCAACCAGTGCAGCAAATTAAACCACTTTCTTGCCCAGGTACCTGTGGCTTTGGGGAGACAGAAAGAACTCCCCTCAAGAATCTGTGGAACTTAAATCGCTTTCAGGAGACCACAAACCAGGAAAAAAGTGTCTCATTTGGAAGTGGGGAAGCCAAAGGGAAAGAAAGTTTACACTTTTCACAGAAATACAGGGTCTTTACAATTTCACTCCCTTACAAAAATGAAGTCAAAGAGATATAGTGTCAGTGAAGAAGAGCAGAAGCTCTCTTGAATCCACTGGGCTAGCATCCACTGCCAGCAATGATTCAAATCCCAAATATTTCCCTATTTTAAGCAGACTGAGGTTCCTATAACCCCCTGACAGTACTGTTATGGATAAATGCCAAGTGTTAAAATCCAGAGAACAATAGTATGCAAGAAATGGGATGTATGGGAAGTGCTACATGCTTTCCTTATAATTTACCTGCACTATCTTTCTGATGATTAGGCATCCTTGCTCTGAGTGCCAACTGGGTCATATGAGGTAAACCATCTATTGAGCAGATTTTTCTCGCCAGACATTGGCAGCAAGAATTGAATCTGACATCTTTTACTAGACATTAGTTTCTGGTTCTCTGGCTCTGGCTCACAAATGTGGTCGCCAAGAAGCTTTGGCATTCTTTTATAACTAGTATTATTCAGAGTTATAATTTATTAGAGCTCCTGTGCTCTTCTTGTCTTGACTGGAATAAAATAAAATCCAGAGATGTCACATTTCTGTTTATGACCAAGAAAAATACTGTCAATGTAAAGAGGTGGAGAGGACAGAATACCTAGAAATAAGAGGAGGAACTTTTAGGAAATTAAATTGATGTAAATAGCTAACACAGGAGTCTTTTTGAAAAGGTCACTTAGAAATGAGGTATCTCATACTTCTGAAAGGACAGGACAAATGTGATGTTAATACAACGTATCCACTTAATAATAATGAAGCAGCTTTGCTTTTAAAATCTGTGCTTGAACTTATTCTATGAGCAGTCAATTCCATTAAGGGATTGCGTACACAGATTGAAAGGTGAGGGTTTAGTGGAAACGTGTTTCTGCAAAAATTAGTTCCACACTGATAAAAAAACCCTCAGGATCCTGTCCTTAACCTGGGCGCTCAGTGGAAATAGGTTTAAGATATAGAAAACTTGCCTTTTAACTAGTTTGGCCATTAGTGTAGCTATTCTCATTTTCCTTCTTTCCTTTTTTGGAATGACATGTAGCTTAGTTAATCAATATCCCTAGTTGTAGGACTACTTTTGATCTCCCTCTCTGTTAATCAGATGCATGACTTTAAGGCAGTTTTCAATACCAGTTTTGCACATTGCTGTCCATGTGATCCTGATTTGTCTATCCTTAAAAAAACCCTCCTTCTAGTCAATCTGGAGTTGGTAACTTCTCCAGATCATGCAGAAGGCTGACTAAAAGCATGGCACAGATAAATGCTCTACTTATATTTGTTTCAGGTCTTTTCAAGTATCATCAGACACAGTCACCAAAAGGCAATTCTTTGAATCCAGGTTGCTCTGCATTTCAGTCAAAATGCCCTGATTATCACAATCTTTTTGTCTATTTATTCAAAAATGTTTTGAAGGCACAATCTCCAAAAAGCAAGAAGTTGTTGCAAAGCAGAGATGTATATGCTGTTCTCCACAGTGCACTGTGGCAGGAAAGAAGATGGAGATTCAGAGAAGACCCAGGAAAACTTTTCAAAGCATCAAGTTATTTCAGCCTGGAACACGTGGCATGGGAAAGCAACAGAGTTTTCGTGGAACATTTTTAGTACCAAGCTAGAATTTTTCTGTCAGCTAAAAGTATAATATGGTATAGTACAGTACAGTGTAGTTCATCCTGCCCGTGGTAAAGGGTAGACTAAACAACCTTCTACAGTCTCTCTCTTTTTCTATGAGTGTAGAATTGCAAGGACAAAAAATATCTACATATTGTAACTCAATCTTTTGATTTTAGTACCAGGTTTGAAAATATTGTCATATAACTCTAGGAAGTGGGGATCACTCAGTTTCATAGACATTTCTATCTATACTCAATGATTCCTTAATCAAGTACTACAAGTTGAAAAGAATTCTGTTACCTTGGACAAAATAAGAGACCAGACCAACTGACCAGACACTGTTGTTATTCCAAGGATTTAGTGTCAGGCTACTGATGAATACTCAAAAGCAAATGTTATCTATGTAACATTTTAGTTACAGAAGAATTTAATACACTAACAACGTGCCCAGCATGCTATTAAAGACCAATTTTTGATAGGCCTAATCATGGAAAATTAGAGGAACATCAGTGAAGCCACATATCAAGACGAGAATTATGCTCAATAAAAGATTGCAGAATAAGGTCTATAAATCTTCACCTAACATACTTTATGTTTACACATATGAGGGGAAAAAAAGGAACATACAGCTCTTCACCAATGCTACTGATAAAATTATTAGCGGATACCGTGGTTAATACATGCCCTATTTGTTCTACAGCTTCCGTGGGAGAGATTAACAACAAGCAAGTTTGTGTCATGCCTCAATACAAATCTAGAGAAACCCTGCTGAAGTTAATTGTGTGTGACAGGATTAAATTTGGTGCAAAACCAAACTTTGGCCCAGTATCTGTACTAAAAATATAGCTGCAGAGGGAAAAATAGGAATGTTTTTAACAATTTAACATTTATTGGACAAGGAGAAGTCTGAAGAGTGCAGAATGGAAAATGGCAAACATCTTTCACAAAAATAAGAATTGTCCCTCCTTCACAGGCCTGGATAGTTTGCATGTGTGGTACAAAAATGTGTAATGGAAACCTGGGAAACAAAGAAGGCTTTTCAGGCTGAGGATTCCAGCTGTTCGCAGACTGTGGAAGAGAAAACAGACTTTATTCAATGTCTGCAGATGTTTCCAAACTTTCATAGTTCTAAATTTTAAATTCAGTTACCTAATCAATATTAAATATCTGAAGGAAAATGTGTTGCCCATTGGATACAGTTTAGGTGGTGAGGAAAACAAAGGATTCAAACATTCTCAGGCAGAAAGAGCTGGTGGCTCAGAGGCAGCAGTAGATGAAAACAATGACTGGAGACAGCCCGTGCTGGAATGATAAATGAACATTAATTTCTCAGCTACACTGATGCAACTCCACTAGCTTTACTGGAGTGCGGTGTAACTTAAGTGTAGTTTATCTACTAGGCCTGATCACCTGTAAATAAGGAGAAATTCTGTTCGTGTTTACATAGTTATACAATGTTAAGTCAAAGGAGAATGGGTTTCAGAGCCCTTTGTCTGACACCCTTAAAGACACAAAAATTCTTGCAAGAGGAAGTGCAGGAAGATGTACGAGTAGGGATCGTACAAGGTTGCACCGCAGGAGAGGCTGAATAAGGAGCAGGGGTGGGACAGAATTGTATTTCTGTTGAGAGCACTACTTTTGTAGTATCTCAAAACCCCATGTAGGTCGTGATTTGTTGGTGCTACGCTCAGTCTTTAAGTAAATGACCAAAACTCCCAAACTCCAACTTTAGTGGGGCCAGGATGTAAACCTGTATCTACAGGATTCACAGCTGACAGAACACCATCAGCAGTGTGTTTTACAAATTTGGCAACAAATTTATATGCAGCCTGAGGCTGAAACATAGGGATTTTCTGGTGTCCTCTCAAACAGGCATTAACTTTGACATTTTACAAGCAGTAACTTCACATTTTCATATAGCATCAACAATATCAACTATTCTTTTACTGACAAAGCACACACGGAAGGAGTGAGGCCTCTTTTCATCTGACAAGTAGACATATTTTCGGCTAGTGTGCACAACAACATCCCTTTGCCACATATCTGACTTCTGCATGCAATCTGCTGCAATGTCTATGCTGAAGATTGGTATCACTGTTCTCCCAAAAAGAATTTGATCCTTGAAGCACTCCATTTCATGGAAACAGATCAAGCAAATCCCTTTACTAAATTATTCTCAAGGGCAGATGAAGCTCCAGTGTTAAGAGGGACCTAAATACATCTCACCTCAACCATACCATGCTAGGCTGCATTATGGGCCATTACGGGATAGAGAAAATCCTTTCCTCATTACCATCTGTCCTGATTTCGGCTGGGATGGGGTTAAATTTCTTCCTAGTGCTGTGTTTTGGATTTAGTATGAGGAGAGTGTTGATAACACACTGGTGTTCTCAGTTGTTGCTAAGTACCCTCCTAGTCCAAGGACAGCTCCCATGCCTACTGACTGAGCTGGTACACAAGATGGGAGGGAACATAATCAGGACAGCCAGCTCAGCTGGCTAATGGGGTATTCCATACCATGTGACGTCATGCTCAGTATATGAATGGTAGGCGTGATCCAGGAAGCACTGATCGCTACCTGGTTATCGGTCAGCGCGGGTGGTGAGCAATTGCATTGTGCATCACTTATTTTGTATATTTTATCATTATCATTATTATTTTCCCTTTTGTGTTCTATTAAACTGTCTTTATCTCAACCCACAAGTTTTTCTCACTCTTACCCTTCCAATTCTCTCCCCGTCCCACTGGGGGTGGGGGAGTGAGTGAGCGGCTGTGTGGTATTTGGCTGCTTGCCAGGTTAAACCACGACACCATCTCACATGATGATATCGGCCCAGAGATGCTGAAAAAAATACGGGAACAGTGGTGAACCCTCTCTGAATTTGGTAAAGACAGAGAGAAGCTGGTGCCCTTTGCAATTTGTGAGGTTTTTGGTTGCTACTATTATGGAAACTAAGGAAACTTCAGATTCATATACTTCTTAATGAATTCTGAAAAGGACCAAGCACTATATGAATTAAAGCCTCTCAATAAGAGTAGTTCAGATAAATGGCTGTTCTTTGGAAAACCAAATTCATACGAGAAGGAATCCAGAAGTTTTAGCATGATCTACATGAGGTGGTTCAAGAAAACAATACAAGCTTACTTGGTCTATAGTTATATATAATTTACTTTAAAGGTTTCTAATTTTCTTCACATGTATAAGAAAAATGAGTTCAATTCACCCATATTTGCATTCAGGATTCAAATCAATACTATACTGCTGAAGAGCAGACTTTGGTAAATATACTTGTTAGAAAATAATGGTGAAAAAAATGACGACGCTGAAGTGTGCTGCCAGGAATTCAGGGGAGATTAGATGAGGAGAGAAATCAGAGCATACTGTTATGTGTACATGGACAGACAGATAGTTTTATGTGCCTAGTTTTTAATGATGGTGAGAAGCATCTTTCTACTACATCACTGTATAAAAGGGGAGTGAAGTAGAGTAAATTTACATTAACACTCTGTCCAAGGTCCCTTTAGAAAACTCAAGCTGCTAAGCCTGTGAGAAACAGGCTTTAGCTTGTCTAACTTCAAATGTGTTCAAAAAACTTCTGTATTATAACTGGACAAAAACCAAAGCTTTAATGCTTTTTGGAGAAGGAACGTTCTTTTGCTCTGCGTTTGTACCAAACCTAGTGTGCCCATAAGTGGGGCATCTATTACCAATTCTGCTTCTCTTAACAGTGAACATGGAAACATGTAACAAACCTTGCCCCCCAAATTCTGAGTTACACCACATCAGTCCAAGACCTCTCCACACAGTCCTGCCTGTGTGCATGTATGTGTTACTCTCTAAATAAAAGTTACACTTAATTTTGTCTTTTTTTTTGAGCGTAATCAATAAGAAAACCACTACAAC
Organism: Fulmarus glacialis; assembly: GCF_000690835.1. Taxonomy (NCBI): domain Eukaryota; kingdom Metazoa; phylum Chordata; class Aves; order Procellariiformes; family Procellariidae; genus Fulmarus; species Fulmarus glacialis. Next base: position 53,793 of record NW_009207461.1, read on the forward strand.
AAACTTCCTGTCCTGCTGATGTCATAAATGGCTCTGTACTGCATGTGACCTGCAGGTCCCTATGACTGAATAACCTCTGTCCTGCTGCCAAAAACATCTAATATGAAATTTTCTTTCATTTTAGTGGGATCCTTATTGATGAGGGTAGCCAGGGACTGAAAATCCTGCTGTGGTTAAGACAGCAACATACTTTGCTCATTGTACCCTTCCAGATCTTAGAAACATGTTGATTTGTTTCTCACCTCAAATGGCCTTTCTTACATCTCATCTTCTGACACAATCTCCAATTCCTATGCATTTTTTGGTCATTGTTAGTATCTTTTTATAGTGTGACTAGTTCAAAACCCTCCCTTCCTCACAGATCTAAATTTTCTTACTGCTTCACTGTCCAGGGTTGGCACAATTATTTCAAATGATCTACTTTTCAGATGATTCCCAGATCATTCCCAGACTGTGAGACAGCCTGTTTATGTGATGGAAAGTACCAGAGGTAACCTTACACCGATACGTTATTTGCATGAGTGAAAAAAATCAAAGTAATTTGACTTTCATACTCTGCACATACCCATGCTTCTGTCTGATTGTATCACCCTTGGTTTCCTGTACTCTTTGCAGAGTGCCATCAGCATCACTCTGTTAAGTTCACTTCTTCCCCTTCACCTCTTCGCTGTGGAGTATACTCCCTGTACAGGCCACCTTACTTTCTTGAAGACCTCTGGCTTTCTAAGCAAGGAGCTAAGCAGGTGGCATTCTTACTATCTCAATATTCTTGTGGACAAGACAGAACAACTGTAAGGAAGCTGCAGGGTGATGACACTGAATGGAGAGTGAACTGATGCAGGCAAAACAGAGGGAACTGAGTCATGGTAGGAAGCTAAAGGATAGGGCGTGTATACATCTAGAAGCAAAAAGTCATTATTAGCCAGCCAGCCAAACATCTTGTACTTGCCTATGCCCTAATCCCGATATCACAGCTTGCTCTCTCTCACCCTTTGTTTTCAAAACTATTAAGATCTGTGAGAGAGGAACAATTCCTCTACTTGTGAAAAGCACCTTTTTACACTGTTGTGATATTTTGTCCAGAAAGCTGGGCCCTGACCCTATTGCTGTTTAAGTGAACTGGGAATCTCCCACTGCTGTTGACTGAAGCTTTTGTTACTGGGTGTCTCGAGAAAAAAATTTCCCAGTTTTCCTTTGTGGTCTTGGCATGTGCATTTCACTCTTCACTTGGCACTGTTCCTCTCTTATTTGTCTACTTCTATTATTCTCAGAGCTAAATTTAGTTTCTCCTGCTATTTTTTTACAGAGACTAGAGTGGTTACTAATCTGTCTCCACTTAGTCTGTCAGTCATTGTTTATGGAGTTGGTAAGGAGCATCAGGAAGCGAGGTACTGCAGAAGAGGATGAGAAAGATAAAGCTAGACAGCAGAAATAATAGCAGGGAAACCCATCCTGCAGTGGAGCAAAATGCGTATCAATGGAAGTTCTATATTAAATATATGTTTCTGGGAAATTTTTAGAAACAAAAATGGAACTGACAGTACCCGAACTCTTTTACAAAGCAAATTAGGACATTTCAAGGAGCTTGCCCATGAAACATTGTTGACATTCACTTAGATGTTTTTCTGTGTGGACTCAGCCATTGGAAATCTTTCTTTGCTTTGCATTTTAGCTCTTATTTTTTCAGCGCCCAGGTGATTTTAGACCACGCTTTTAAAATTATGTGCTGAAAAGGCAGAGGAAACAAAGTTGTCTTGAGTGGGGGGAAAGAACCATTTCAGATCCAATCAAAAGTTATAGTCCAGCTAGCTTCAGCCCTGCGGTGCCCTCTGCATTGAACAGCTTCTCTGTGGTAAGGGGAGAGAGAAAAGAAAGGGAGAGAACAAACAAACTTCAGCTGAATTAGTCATGACAGCTGAATTTGCGCTTTGTTCAGTGAAACATGAAGTGCCTGATTCTGTTCCATTAACTAGTACAAATCTAGACTAATACCATCCCAAACAACAGATTTGTACTCCGTAAAGACTCAAATGGGCTGAATCCATCCTACATTTATAACCTTTGTAATATGAAAGAAGAAAGAGATAGTTATGCTTGTGCAGGATGACTTTGTATCTTTCAACTGACCTTGCTATCAGATTTTATTAAAATAGTCTTCGTGTCTTTTCCAGCTCAGAGGCAACTGTTTTAGAAATTGCTTTCTAAAAGATAATGTTAGGAATCAAAATAATGTTAGGGTTTACACGGTTGAGTGCTCTTACCTCCCAATGAGTTGTTTTGTTTTACTCTAGCCTTGCTGGTGATACTCTATTACAAAGAAACTAAAGTGTAAGAGAAAAGATGATCTAAGGGTACCTGAGAGAGTAAACTAAACCGTAAAATATCTTGCTAAATCAAAACAGACAAATCTATTTGTGCATGTATGTTTTCTGGACCACCTTCAACTATGAACCATGCTAGTTTTTGAGAACACACAGATCCTTCCACTGAGGGAGAAGAAATTAAATTTGTTCTGCACTGGGTAGGTTTGGAAGACAAAGTCAAGTTATCAGTAAAGGAAATGCTTCACACCAATTCTTGGTGAACAGAATTAGTAGCTGGTGTGATGCTAGATGAAGGAAAAAGCCTTGAAGCTAAAAACCAAACTAACCAGAACTCCAAGAATTCTTTCTTCAGGTCAGCTTTGTCAATTTTGTGCTGTCAACTGGGATACAAACAGTTCGTTGAATACACTTGAACTCTACGAGAGATGTGCAGTGATTGAAATAGTTTTCTACACTTTCCTGACACAAATTTTGTGACACAGCTTTTATGACACAAAAGAAGGTCTGAAAGCAAACCTCTGTGGCGCTGCAAAAACTGCCCTCCCAAGGTCTGCGTGAACTTGCACTGCAGACAAACACCTGCTCAGGTGCTAATCAACAGAATTGCACCTTGTCGACATCAGCTTTCACAGGAAAATTTTAGTAAAATGGGTTTCAGTGCCCCTGGGGTAAGGTCACATTTTTGTCCCAAGCCGGGAGTAGAAAGCAGTGTGTAATTACAATGCTGCAGTGGCACAGCAAGGGCTATCTGGGGATCCCCTTGCTCTTTATAAGCGATAATCACAAGCTGCCCCACTGATTTTAGTAAGCACTGTGATATTTAAAAGAAGCAAAAGAGAAAACTGGGCAATAAATTAGTCTGATTTTCTAATTCTCACAAGCTAACAGTAGGGCCACAATATTTAGGTTCCAGTTACTGCAGAGGAAGGATAATATCCTTTCCCTCCTAGAATTAAAATAATAATAATCCTTGGTTTTAATTTATGGAAATAATTCTTGCAAACAACTTTCTTTTCATCCAGCCTAATTTTAAGAAGTGTGGCTCTGGAATGGGACTTAAAAATTAGTCAGTCTGAAGTGTGTAGGACACACAGTGCTGGGACAATATACTAGTATCTGTGAGAGCCTACAACTAGACTTGGGTGTGTCTGAAGTTAGGCTCATAAATCCATATTTAGACAGTTAAATAAGTGGCCTGATTTTCAAAAATGCTTATGACCCAGCTTCTCCAGCTGACTTCAATAAAATGTGTGAGTATGTCTGTGTGTATGTGTGCGTGTGTTCAGTACTTCAAAAATCAAGCCACGTATTTAGATGCTTAAATCTAGGCATCTAAGGCTTGCAAATGTTGCCAATAATAATTCTCCTGGCTTCACCACAGGGATAACACACACAGTGGATTTTAAATACAGGTCCTTCTACAGGAGAATAAGCAATTTGAGCAGCGGGACCTGATGTAACTATTGTGTTTTTTGTTCTTTCTGCAACAGGGAATTGTGTTTTTGAAACATCAGCACTGCCTTTCCTACACCTGAGCAAACAGCCCATAGGAAAGCTATCACAGAGAATTCCCTGGCTCCCTGGCTCATCCTTCTGATCAATGTTTAATAAAACCAATCATAACACATTGCTTTGCATGAATAGTATGTAACAACAGAAAATCTTTCCTTAAACTATTTTTCTGATAATCAAGTTTGAAGGAAACTCTCCTTAAGAAAAACTCACCTATAGATATTCATAACGTCTTCTTTAGTTTCAAGTAGAAATGGCAGGTTACCATTTTTAAACAGGTTACATGTTTTAATAACACTTCATGGGCTGCAATATATACTTCTGGGGAATGGCTGACTGGTTCTTTTGGAAAATAATTCAGCTGTAAACCTAATCTTTGAGCCATCCTTGTGCTGAGAAACTTGAATTTACTCAGTGACTTCTAGTTAGCAGCTATACAGATCTGAGTGCTCTGGAACAATTGACAACCAAAAGGAAGAATACACTTTTTAAATTGAAGATAAAAAAGAAAGTGTCTTACTCAACAATCTTTGCAAACTAGTTCTCTATGTGTAAAATGACCTGCTCATTTCTGTGAGTCACTTGAGCTTTGGGATAATACATAATGGAAAACATTATGCTTCAGGTTAAAAACCTACTGTGTTCAAGCAGAAGACACTTGCTTGGCAGAACGTGCCAAACACTGGCCAGTTCCCCACACACTCTTCACATTTGAAGGTAACTTCAGTGAAAAAAATTCAG
>NW_009207462.1:0-13748 GCF_000690835.1 Fulmarus glacialis
CCCGGGGGATACGGGAACTAGGCCCCCGGTACTTGTGAGCAAGGGCTCCCCAAGCAGCCGTCCCATCCAGGAAAGGGTGTGCGTTATTTTAATTTTTTCTCGCTGCAGTACGGGCAAACCTTCTTAGAGGGCTGTCGTTAAATACTTCTATTTGCTGTTTCTCTCATTGTTTATTTGTATGTCAAAAGTAGTTAAGATGCGTTTTTTCTCCTCCTCTCTGACGCGTGTGGAAAGAAATGCTGATGGCCTGTATCTTTAACAGAGAAAAGAGCTTACAAACAGTACAACCACACGTGCTGCATGTTAAACATATGACAAAGTTCAATAGCAAAATGGGACCATTCAGAGTCTTAATAAAACCATGAGTAAGGCTCTTGCACTGAATGTCTGACTCAGGATCAAACACAAATGTTCCTTTTGGCCACAGCAGAAGGCTGTTTCGGAAAGGTGCCAAAACAGGATTGTGATTTGGACAGGAAACCAGATCCTGAGTAACCCAGCTACGTCTGTAAGGCGTCTGGCCCTGGCAGTGCTCTCTGATGCTGGCCTCACCGAGGCTTTCCCTCTTCCATTGTACATGAATTTTTGTGCCACCTGAATGGTGATGGCAAAAAAGTGCTTTTCAGATACTCGCAATTGTACAGCAAATGGTGTACCACGGCCCAGTGATCAGAGCAGGGCATGGGCCTTCGGAGTTGTCTCCCAGCTCTGCTGCTGGCACTGTGTGAACAGTCACATCCCTTAACCTGTCAGCAACTGCATTTTTCCATATCTAAAGTGAGAGTAATATTGTGCTTCCTAGAAATCAAGCCGAACTTAAAAGGTATTTTAAAGTCTTTGAATGAAAAGGTCTACGTAATAGACAGGTTAGACATGTAATAATGCTATGATATAATTACATTACATTGTGGATTTCGGTATGGGCCAGATAAGATAGCACTAATAGGAAGATTACTGAAAGCTGGTTAAATCAAGTCACTCACCATGGAAGGACTTGTGGGTGGAAAACCCACTCTCCTGCTGGGCTCAAAAAGTAATGAACATTGGTTTGAAATCCAGCTGGCACTTGGTTACTAATGCTATTCCTCAGAGATGGGTACTGAGATGCATTCAAAACTTGACCAGACAAGGCTCAGAGTAACCTGCTCTAACTTTTGAAGTTAGCCTTGTTTTCATCAGGGGATTGGACCCAAGGTCAGTTCCACCCTAAATTATTCGATGACTGTGACACAAGAGTGGTGAAAAGCAATCTCACTCAGAATGTTGTTTGAAGGCCGAGAAACTGAAATCAGCTGTATCCATATCCCGATGAACAACAGAGGGTAACTGCATAAACCAGATGACATGATTTGCAAGAGGACTGAACAACATCAGATAGGTTCCTCTGCTTTCCTAATTTCATTTTATGATACTTATGTTCCACAGAGATTGCATAAACACACACTAAATCAAATAAATGAAGATCATTCTCAGGGAACACACCTAATGTTTTCACGTGCAGACTCACTTGGATTAAATCAAATATGCGAACAGAACTCTGAAAATAATTCCTATTCCTCAGCAAAACGAGTCTTTCCTTATTTTCACTGCTGAGTAGGTTGTAAGGACGGGTGAAAGGAAGGTGAACAATTTTAAAAAATACTTTGTTTTTCATTTTCAGTCTGAGTAATAGCAATCCTCTCATATAACATAAGCGGGCTACAAAAAGGCGTCGATGCTGCAGTATCTAGATCAGTCAGTGTGTCTATATATGACCTTATATTCTTGTTGCAGACTTTCACAATTAGTCATTGTCTTTTTACAGATCAAGTTTTTTTAACCAGTGACATCATCCTGCTCAAAATTTGCAGCCTGCACATAAATATCACATAAGAGATAAAAGCACCCATGCTCCCAATGAGGGAGAGGCCAAAAAAGAGAGGAGATTGTGGTCTACTAACATTTCAATTTTGGTTGCTGCTAAGCTTCAGAGAGAGGGTGGTTAGCTGGGCAGAGGTGATGGTGCAAAGAGCAAGCAAGCACCCAATCAGTATATTACAGAAATGAAAGTGATTTTTCCTTTTTAAGGTATGGAGCTAACTATGAACAGAGGCTAATTAGCATTTTAAGAGCCATCTTCATCCATAAAGTCATTGCTGCAGCAGGAAGTGAAATAATCTTCCTCATTTTTCTTCAGTAAGACTTCTTTATTGCAGACTCCATATTTCAAAAAAAAGTGAGGAGAAAGAAAAACTGCCTGGGAAGCTAATTGTTGGGTATGCGATGATGGGGACTAAGATAATTGAATCAAAAGAAAATGTGGTAGAAAAGTGGAAAGTAGAAAATGGCTAAAAGGAATGCTCTAGGGGCAGAATACATTCTGCTGTAATGTATGTTTTTACTAGCATCACGGAATTGTAGACTAACTTAGGTTGGAAGGGACCACACGACATCTCTAGTCCAAATTCCTACTCAAAGCAGGGTCAGCTATGAGATTAAACCACAGTGCTCAGGGCTTTAGCCACTTAGGTCTTGAACACCTCCAGGCATGCAGATTGCACAGCATCTCTAGACAACCTGTTCCAATGCTTGACTGTCTCATGGTGAAAAAGTTTTTACTTATATCAAGTCAGTCCTTTTTTAAATTACAATTTGTGTCTGTCAATTTGTCCTCCCACAGTGCACTGCTGTGAAGAGCCTGGCTTTGTTTTCTTGATAACCTCCCCTCAAAGCCTCTCTTATCAAGGCTAAACAAGCTCAGTTTCTTCAGCTTCTTCTTATAGGCCAAATGTCCCAGCCCCTGTCTATCTTGGTGGCCATCCTCTGAACTTGCTGCAGTTTATCAACATAGTCAAATATATGGAATATGGAGTCAAATGTAGTGGAGTTTCTTCTCAGACCGAAAGTATTAAAAGAAGAGCAAAGACTAGGGAAACACCTTAAATGGTTCATTGTCATCTTAATACTCAGAAACAACCAGGAGCTGAAGAAAAGCTCCGTATATTATTTAAATGTCATCTATCTCTCACTGTGGAGAATCTGACTATCTGATCAGACCAGCTTTTGTAGGTTCTCTCTCCGCTGAGTGTAGCGTCTATCTCAGAGCCATCATGAAAGCTGGTGTGTTTACAAAATATTTCAGCCTAATAGCAGTTGTGCTCCATAAAAGATTTATTAGATGCAAGCGTACTATTTGATCAACTGGCTCAGAAAAGGTAAAATGGTGGTGGGTGGGTGAAAAAAGCATCCTCTGAGTTTTCTTATTACGAAATTTTCAAGGTAACAGTTAGGAGATCTGTGTCACCCTCTCCCCTTCTGCTCCAAGTCAAGCACACCAATGAGTTACTGCCTGTACACTTCCAAATGCTGGTCAGCATTTTATCTGTCTAACAGTAAACTGGTCAGTTTGAAGAGGCTAAAGGGTGCAGGCAGCTCCATGCTACTAAAGTAGAATAGGATTTTCCTCCTCTGTTTTAAATTTCTGTTACACCTTTCACCCTGAAGCAGCTGAAAGCACTTTGCAACCAATTCACAAATCCCTGTGTACGTGATAGAGGTCATGTCATTGCTCATCTCGATTCAGAAGGAAGTGTGGCATGGCTTACTACCTAGTAAAGCCATACAGTTATGTATGGCCTGAAGCAATGCATCACGTGGGTTGAAGTAGAGATACCTTTCTCAGTCATATGCTTTGTGTGCAGATTTCTCATGCAGTGTGGGAGAGTATCTGTAGGAGATGGAAAAAGAACAAATACACCAGAGTCGTCATATCTCCTCCTTCTGCTTTCATCTCCTCTGTAGCCTGGAATTGTTCTGGGAAGAGGGTATGTACTTCTGAGAATGGCAGTGGACTGATATGGGGCCAGAAGAGACACATATTTTCCATTTCACAAGCTCTGTAAAGATGATTTCCCTGAAAATTAATATAGAGACTGCGAGAGTAGTCTTGCAAATTTGAGACTTCCAAATGATGCTGCAGCCAAAGAAGCTGGATTGCACAGGTGTATCGGTGGTCTACAGCTGGAGAAATATGGGATGGCAGTCTTTGGAGACTACACTAGGTGTCAATTCTTAAAAGGATGCATGAAGATCAGGGAAGAAGACAGTAGGAGATCTATCCAAAAGTATTCATTCCTGCAGTAAAAAACTTCAACTTCCAAGGCAACTGGGAAGAAACTTTGTAAAAAAAAAAAACCCAAACCAACACTTCCCTTCAGTGTGGGGTTTCTTCTTGGGAAATATCTGGACTCGAGTGTTTTTCCTATTTTGCAACAAATGCCATTTGCACGTTTTTCAGAAGAGTACATGATTTAAATTTTTTTGCTGGATTCCTGGAGAACCTACTGGGTATCAAATACGAAATTAAACGTCCTTTTGATTTTAGATGAGTCTCCTGGTATTCCAGGTTCTGTTTGTCTCTGCAGTCCCACACCTTTAGTGTTCCCTATAATACAATTCTTTCAATATCCTTAGTATGCTGAGGGGTTCTTCTGGAAGATACAAATAATTATACCCTGCTGTTCACCACATCTGTTTATGAGAAGAAAAACTGTGTTTTCTGCATGATCAACTCTGCTGCAGTAAACAATGTCAGATGTTTATTGCGAAATAGCTACAAATTCTGACTGAACTTGCAGCAACACACATACTTGAATGCATCAAAGTACTCTTGGAAGAACTTTCAGCTCTGCGTGGGTGTTAGTGGTCTGGGAAACGCTATTTTATACCAGTGTCTTGATTTAACACAGCTTCTTATCCATAAGTTGACAAGTCATGCAAATTAAAGGCTTTTTTTACTTTGTAACTTTTAGAACTGCTAGAACTCTCTGAGAGTTATGTCTAAGAGAAAGCCTCTTCCCTTTTTTACTCTCTTCGCAAAATTCCTACACCCAGATATCATAGTGGGTGTATACTTTCAAGCTTTTCATACTTTACTAACCCATTCTGGATTCACCAAACACCTGTAAACAAAAGCGACATGCAGGAACTACCCCTTGCAATTATTTTAGATTTGGACTGACCAAAGAATCAGAGCTACTGCATTGGGGCACTGCACATTAACAAGTAAACACACCAATTCTTTTCCTGCGGGGGCTCAGTGTTAGGTTGTCTTCTTTGGAGAACTCTGGAGAGACTTAGCTTGATTTTTCAGCTAAATCATGCTTGTTGAGTTTCTTCAAGTCAATGCAAAAATGGTGCAATACTGCCTCATGACTGAAAGAAAATGCCTGCATTCACTCCAAGATGGGACATGAAAGCAGCCAAAAAAACAAAAAAGGGTACCAACACGGGTACTATAATCTTACAAAAGTTATACTACATTCAAATGAATGCTTACTAGTTTTGTCTTTATTTCCAGTCATAGGCTGAATATCTGGCTTCAAAAGGTTAATAGAAATTATTAAAGCCAGACATCTCATATTCAGGGGGTTTTATCACTGGGGACAGCAGATGGTCTCTATATAATTTTTCCCTCTTTCTCCCTCAGTTAATCTACAGCACCAAGATACTTTAACACTCACGCTCACGAGTTTCTGTTTGTACCAAAAATAAAGCTTTTATTCTTGCCTGTGGGGAGGTAAAGCATTTGCTATTTATAGGCGGTGTGTGGAGGAAAGATAGACCTGGGGTTTTTTTGCATCATTTGGTGAAAACATGCAGTAGAAAACAATATTTTAATTAGAAAAAAAACCCCTACTTTCCTTGTACATGAACTAATTCTGAATGAAAACAAAAAAGATCATTTGGGAAGGCAAGAGCTTAGATGATGTAGCAGCGCATAATCCTTGTAAAGATATTTGCTTAGTTTATGGAGAGCTCTGTAAGAGATTTTTTTTTCTGTTACCCTTAACCTGGCCCCATTTTCCTTGCAGAAACAGTTTCCAAAATCCAGAAGAATCCCATAGCACTGTACAGTAGATTCAAGCCAAACAACATTTGATTTTGCTCTGCTGAAGTACATAGCTACAAGTGTTTAGTTTCCAAGTTATAAAGTCTATCCATAGCCCTCAGATGAGAAAGAATAATCAGATTATAAACTCAATACTGTTTCACATCAACAGACCGTATTTGTAGATTCTGTTAAGCTTCAGTCAGAAAGTAATATAGAACATACCCATAACCTAACTAAACATCCATCTAGCATTTGCCAAACTACTGAAATATCTATGAAAAAGAAAAAAAAAAAAAAAAAAAAAAAATCCCCAGAGTCATGCAGTGCTCAGTAAATGTAACTATTGCATGCTGAACCTCTCAGGTATGCGCTGCCACATGCTTAATGAGAGAGGGAACATGTGTCTACTGAGAATATGTCAAAATATTAGTATGTCAATAAATCAGTATCAATAGTCCTGTCTCATGTTACTATGAGGCCAGAGCAAGCTACTTGTTGCTGAGAGGAAGGTTGTAAAATAAACTAACTTTTCAGGAGGAAATGAATACACCACATGCACACAAAAAAAGTCACACTTTTTTTTTTGTTTTGAAAGACTTTTATACTAAAAATGATTAATTGTAAATAGTCTGTTTAAATGGTATGCCAGTGGAAGGAATTTGTCTCTTAACCTTTAGAAGTATGTTTGGATAGGTATACTGATGAGAGAACTAAATCTTTGACTGTATAGTTATGTCAGGTTGCATCATAACCATGTAAATTGTGTAAAGAAAAGTTGAACATTTCTTGCTACTGCTGCTTTTTAGCAACACTGTTATTAATTCAGCCCATCCCTTCCTCCCTTAGGAGGCACAAAGAGGGGCTGTTAAAAGTGTGCAGTTAAGAGTGAAGGAAAAGCATTTTCACATGATGATAGAATTTCGATACCGCCGACATTTGAATGGAAAATGTCTACTTTCTTAGAAAAGTTATGATGGAAAATCCAATCTCATGCCTTTTTTTTTTTCCTCAAAAATATTTGAAGTGGTATTTGATATTTCTTTCCTTCTCTCTCATAAATTTATATTTATATATGTGTATGTGTGTGTATAGAAACAAAAAATTGTTCTGGTCTTCAAACAAAATCATTTAAGATTCCATTTTTGGAAGAAAGAGTTTAGAAAATATTATATTGTATTATATTATATTCTCAGTGATCATATGCAACAAGTATTTGAATATTCATTTGTAGAATGGTGAGGAATGGCAAGGGAAAGGATTCTTGACTGCCTGTGAGAAACAAGTATGATGACATTCCTTGCACTTCAATTTAAATGTCAGAAGAGACTTCTTTGTCCAAACTGTTAGTCGCTGCAGTTAAACACAGATGCACAAAGGATATATTTTGATTCTATGTGTTTTTTTTAATTAGAAGTTCACTTTTAAGCACTGATTACCATGAAACAATCTGATATGCTTATTCTAAAGCAAGCATCCATGCACTCACAGACTTGTACTGGAATTAATCAGGCCAAACTAGCCAACTTTGGCTCTAGTTGCAATATGGAGAAGTCCTACCTCTCCAGCCAGAGAAGCATATGCAAATTGAGTAGCTAATATAAACACCTACATCTTTCCCCTTAGAACAGTGATAATCTTGGAATGTATGCTGGTTTTGACTGGGATAGAGTTAATTTTTTCCATATTAGCTTCTATGGCACTATGTTTTGGATTTGTGCTGAAAACAGTGTTGATAACACAGGGATGTTTCAGTTACTGCTGAGCAGGGCTTACACAGAGTCAAGGCCTTTTCTGCTTCTCACCCCACCCCACCAGCGAGCAGGCTGGGGGTGCACAAGGAGTTGGGAGGGGACACGGCTGGGACAGCTGACCCCAACTGACCAAAGGGATATTCCATACCATATGACGTCATGCTCAGCATATAAAGCTGGGGAAGAAGAAAGAAGGGGGGGCCGTTCGGAGTGAGGGCGTTTGTCTTCCCAAGTCACCGTTATGTGTGATGGAGCCCTGCTTTCCTGGAGATGGCTGAACACCTGCCTGCTGATGGGAAGTAGGGAATGAATTCCTTGTTTTGTTTTGCTTGCGTGCGTGGCTTTTGCTTTACCTATTAAACTCTCTTTATCTCAACCCATGAGCTTTCTCACTTTTACCCTTCCAATTCTCTCCCCCATCCCACCACAGGGGAGTGAGTGAGCGGCTGTGTGGTGCTTAGCTGCCGGCCGGGGTTAAACCATGACAAAAAACTCTTCCTAACACCAGTATTATCAGATGTTTGTATTTCATAACTTTACTGTCTTGAAACTCCAATTACTCTATTTTCTTTCTGATCCAAACCCTATTTTTTATCTCAGCTTTATTCAAGCAAAATTCTCACTGCAGCCACAAAGACAGATCAAACGGCCTCAGTTTTCCGCAAATACGTTTGGTATTTGAGTTGCACACTCAGAGAGCTTTAAATTTCAGAAAAATCAGGCCTTGCCAAATATACTAGGCAGGCTGGAAAAATATGAGTAAGTGACTGCAAACATGCTGCATTCTGAATATCTAAAATGTGGTTTTGGCATCGCAATTTGAGAGAACCCAAATGAAACCAAATTAAAAATCACAGATAAGGCCAACTTATGAAGTTAGTGCTCCTGTGCATAGGCATCTTGGCCCTGGCTGGCACTGAGAATGCTGATCTAAGAATGCAAGATGATTTCAAGAGGGGAAAAAAATGCAAATCTTTCTAGTCCCCCTGCCACTCAGTACCTCATATGTTGGTTTGATGGGTTGTTACCATTCTGTCAAGATTTTTCCAAATACTTGAGCACTCTTCCATTATCGAAATTGAAAATATCTATCACAGGCATCAATTCTGGAAGATGCATCCCATCAAATAGCACAGTTTATTAAAAATAAAATCTAAGGGAAGAGAACACTATTCCTTTCAGAAGCTGAAGCTAGGTCATTCTCCCTGCTTCTTCCTAAAAGGTTAAAAAAAAAAAAAAAAGCAAGGGGGGGCAGATGTTCATTTAATTTCTCAGCAGCCCAGTTTTCATGGGCTCACTGAGTAGCATCAGCTCAGTGCTGCTTCAGCTTACAGTCAGTCATCAACACACAGCTAATATCCAGATACATGTTACAAAGATGGAATAACCCCATGCAACAGTCACATAGGGGCATGACTGGCTAGACAGCTATGTGCAGAAAACCCCTGGAGTCCTGGAGGATATCAAGTTGAGCATAAGTCAGAAGTGGACTTCATAATTGCAGCTATGAAGGCTAACTGCAAACCGGGTTGCATTCATGGAAGCATAGTGAGCAAGTCAAGAAAAGCAATTAGTCCCTTCTTGGCACTTGTGAGGTCGCATCTGGAATAATGTGTCCAGTTTTGGACCCCCAGTACAAGAAAGATAGGAGGCAGTCCAGCAGAGAACCACCAAGATAGTTAGGGGACTGATAGGCATGATGTATGAGAAGAGACAAAGGGCTGAGTTATTTCAGTCTGGAGAAAAGCAGCTTGTAACTAGGAGGGGAGCTAACTCCTGTCTTCAACTAATAGGTGGTTATAGAGAAGAGGAAGCGACCTTCTGAGGGATGCATAGTGAAAGGATAGGAGGCAATGGTTACAAGGTGAAGCAAGGGAAATTCCAATTGGATATACAGAAAAACAATCTTTGTAGTGAGCAGGTTAAGACTAGAACAGGTTTCCCAGAGAGCCAGTGGAATTCACATTCTTGGAGATATTCTAAACTCAGCTGGACAGGGCCCTGAGCAACTGGATCTAAATTTGAAGCCAGTCATGCATTTATTAGGAGGTTGGACTGCAGACATTCAGACATTGCCTCCAACCTAAATTATTCTCTGAGCCTGTGAAACTCAAGTAAGTCTGTGACAGCAAGAGACTGCCCACCCCGTATCACAGAAGGCCCCAGAGAGACTTAACCTGTATGATTTTTCTTAGGAGTAAAGAGCTGTCTCACTGATCATCCCACACTATTCTTCAGGAGACGGGAAGCTGGAATCACTGGCAGAGAAAAGATCTGTTGAGACACTGGATCTTATATGATCTTATATCATGCAGGCCCAGAGTCAGCAGACTCTGTTCACCATGAAGGGGACAACTTCAGCAATTCTGCAAAGTCTATATGGCTTGGAGAGGGGGAATTTCTCCTTTCCCTCATGGGATCTCTCTGCACGGATCCTTGCTAGTCAGACTTGGTGCAAAGGGCATAATTTGGCCTAGCTGGGAGAGCTTGGGAATTACTGTAACTTGCATGTGTGTTAAGTGGCTGAGGACAGTATTACAGCTAACATGGGCGGGCCTTCCTTAGAGCAGCATTTAGTTGAAAGCAATTACGTTTCAGCACTGTCTTCACTAAATAAAAAGCAACTCCTCTTACCCCTCCTTCCCCTGCCCTCAGTGGGAATATCTGATTATAGCCTTTTCACTCAAATTCCACACAGTTCCTCTTTCTTGATGCCAGAAAATAGCCTTTCATACAAAAGCAAAGATTTACAAAGAGGAGACAGGCACCATTGTATCAGTGTGTTCCATGGCAACTTTTTAGCACTCTAAGAGTTTGCACAATCCAAATGGTGTTCCTGTTCTTTATTAATGATATTTCCCAGCTGTTTCTGGTTTACAAAGAGAGGTCTGGTCCTTCGTTGTTATAGGCAGTACCCTGTCACTACAGCAAGCCCCACAGGAGGAGTTCACAATGGGGTGCTTTGTAATTCACTCGGGCAGGAAGAGCACAGTCCCAATGAGAGGCGGCAGATACACAGAGTCTAAGCCTATGTATATCGATGTGTTGTGCATATATAATAAAAAGTAAACACATGTTTAATCATACCTATGCACAAAATATTTGTCTACAGCAATGCAACCTAGAAGTACCTCGGGGTTCTGTCCTTTCTTTTGTAACAACCATAGCTCTTCATCTCCTCTCTCTTAGGGTATGTTTTCCTTTTAGGACTTATTTTTAGTTCCCTTCAGTAAAGTTTTTATATGATCTTTCTTTTTTGTGCTCTCATTATCTCATTCTTACCCTGACATGTATATTATGCAAACATGCTTTACATGCACATAAGCCCGATTCGGAATCTATTATCTGCCTTCTCTGCAATGATTTCAGTGGGGGTTGTGGGTTTGTATGGAACACAGTACAAGGCCCAGCGCTGCTCAGTGCTTACTCCTCTACCTTAGGGTTTCCTTTGGATCTTTGTCCCTGACTATGGGCTTAAAGTTTGAATTGCTGGACCTAGTAGGAACTTTCTGTAGTAGATTCTATCTGCATTTATTCTGTTTTAGATAAAATAACATGGATACAGGAATGACAGTATTTGGAATATAGGCTAAACTCTATATTATGTTTCTTTTAACAAGTTTATCAAAGCTGCTCTGGCATTTTCCATTTGCAAAGGGCAATGACACACGTCAGAGCTCAGAAAGCAAATGCATCACTCAGCTGGACAGCTGTACTGCTTTTCTGCAGTCTCACAAAACTATTAGCAATTGGTTTACAGGAGAGAATTGTTCAATGGCTAAGACAAGTAAGAGGAAGCACAGGAAGTGCTTCCTAGTGAGATCCGTAACCACTGTTACCTCAGTAATGTGCCAGCATTCAGCTCAAACTGTTATCAGGATGCAGATTTTTTACTGAATTTATAATTCCAACCTTAGGGGTGCTATTGGCCATATAAATGAATATGAAAAGAAGTAACTCCAAGAGGTGTATATTACTGCAAATAAAGATAGGGGAAACATATGAGTGGTGCAGCTGTCCAAGCTGTGATCTTCTGTGTCCAAGCTACTTGATTATTAGGAATGTAGGATGTCAAGATAGATATGATGACATACCCATAAAAGAACAGTTTTCAAATCACTAAACCTTAAATTATAGGTCATTCATGTGTTTTGCTATTATCAAAATGATGCTAAAGGAGAAACTTCCATCTCATAATAATGCCAGCAAGGAGCTTATACCTTGATGCAGCACATACATCTTTATTTAAAGGTCCATTATAAAGAAAGGGAAAAGACAGAAATAAAAAATTAATTGTTTCTATAATTTGAAACTGCTGTTCATAGGTACAGAATTTTGACTAGTTTTAAATTCAAGCACCCTCACAAAACCTGAAGTGTTTCCATAAATCTTTCCATATTGTGCAGAGATTTAAATGGTACATTTCAGAGTTCTACAGCCCAGGACCTCAAATAAATCCTACAAGACGCAGTGTGCTTCCTGTCTAAAACCTGAACACCAGAAAGTTCCGTGACTTTTTCCCATTTTGACTCTGCACAATCCCAGCAAGATCAAGGCCTCTCAGCAAGACTTACTCACTTACATGCACCACTGCTCCATCACCTCCGCAGACCATACAGACTCAGCTAGCTCAGCTGTCTCTGTACCACTCCGTAGCACAGAAATGCCATGGGATTCCTAATGATGCTAAGGTTAAACTGTGAACAGTGCATTGCTTTTCTCAGTAAGGCTCTGTGCAGGCACAGATACCCACTCACTGCAGAATCCAACTCGGGTCATTTGTTTTCACCTGCATCAGGAATTTTCCCAGAACATGAGAGCTGAAGTGTCTGTGTGTGTTCATAAGTATTGTGAAATACATGCATTTTTAAGAATCAAAAGGATTTTTAAATGGTTTGCTTAATTTTGATTGAGCTAACCAAACAGACAAACAAAAGTTTCACATCATTCCAGCCTGGAAATATATTCTGACTAGCAAATCTTTTCTTTAATTAGGCAAATTTTGAAACAAAATTAGAAACTTTTCACTACGGAGGTATGGAAATAAAACAGGATTTTTTGCCCCTCTGCTTTTTTCCCTTCCTCTTTTTCTGCAGAAGCCATTTAGTCATATCCAGGCTAAATTCACACATAGTTTCAGACTGAGGCTTTTTGCATGATCTTTGACTAAAAAGTTTCACTTAGTCTTTGAAATTACTCCAGTTATTTTACATATATGCCACTAGGTATTTGTTCCTCCCCCTTTTGAGATTTAAAGTCCTTCCTTTTCTGTTAGAGATCTGCTCTCCTCTAGAAGGAATTCCAGTTAGAAGCACAGAATTTCAATCGAGAGAATGGTTCTATTCCTCAGGACAGATGGTTAAAGCTACAGGGTTGTAGAAAGCAGTTCATGCTTACATCAGTCACAGACCAGAAATGAAGGACATAATTTCCTGAATGCCCTAGACAGTTCTTACTATCCAAGAGTTTTGCCTCTTCCATCTCAGCATTCCCTGATAAGGAATTACTTTATCTGTTACACAAGTCATGAAGTATATTGACCATGCAGGGTCTGCAATTCTTTTTACAGTTTAGGTTTTAATTGAAAAAAATACCAAGCACTAATAATGACTTCAGCAATAATAGCAGAAGGCATTCACTTACCCTATGACAATGCAGGAGATGGCAGTTCCCAAAAAGGCATAGGTTAAGATCGATCCTAAGTTACGAAAAAAATGTCTCTGCGGAGAAAAGTTTGAAAAAAAGTTCTCTAATACAGTCAATAAAAGAACATTCAGACCAAGTTGAAACACTGCATCTAGAAGTGCCGTTTGTTACAACCCGTATCTCAAATACAAGATGAAACAATATAGGTTCCACCAATTATTTTTGAAAATACAATTTAAGATGATTCATTTTTTGCCCGGTGGAATGCAGTGAAAATTCTCTCTTTTATGTATTCAGCCAAATGCTTCAGGATTGTAACAGAAGTTCACATTGAAAGTATCTGATGCAAACAGTATCAAAACCCCATCCCTTGAACAAACAAAGTCCTGATCATGCAGTATATAAAACACAGATAGGCTGCTGCCTACATGCAGTGTCACCAGATTCAAAGCGGTCTCTTCTGAAAACAGGAATGACCA